>NW_027180624.1:0-62013 GCF_040956055.1 Brachionichthys hirsutus | reverse complement strand
ATTTTCCTGGATTTAATAGTACGAAATATTCTCTAGATCGGCATTGGCTGAAGTCTTTGTTCACTAATTGTGTAAGTGTAATACACGAGATGTCCAGGTATTTTAAGATACTGTTTGATGGATAAACTCCAGTCTGTTACTCTCTCACCTTGCACCGATTGAGAGACAGCCAATTGAACATCTGATGTACGGTACTGATGTGTGCCAAAACCGTATCGCTGATGAAATGGAGGGTCCTTTGATTACTGGGCTTCAGCGGTTTTCAACACACTTGCAGTCACATAAATTTCAGCCTTCATGGCTAACATAAAATGTCTCCTGAAGATGTTGGACACACGTTGGGTGCAAATGTATCTAGTGCTGGAGAGAGGAATCAGGTATGTACTATAATATGTATTAATAACCTGCTTCAGCAACCTTCATTAAACATGCAATAATAATCGGGAGGCTTGGCATCGATGAGACATTCAGCCGACAGAACGATTAAATGTAAATGTACTTTATTTGAATTGTCATATTGCTTTTATACGTAACTACGGTAATCAAGGTCTGTAGATATTTTAATTTACATTTCAGCAGCTAATTCTAATCTGCCAAGAGAGCATTGGAAACACACAGTCTTCGCCGGCAGTAATGATTTTATTTCATTAAATGTCAATCACACTTTTACATCTTGTATTGAAATATATCTAGTGAAATGATTTCTATTTTATTCAACAGCTCATTTCACAGCGAAGACATTATTTAAAGGTTAAACAGAAGATCACCGGAAACAATCAGACGATGAGCTTTTGGAACCTTCCTCCAAGGTGCATGGAGACGGAAAAAAAAAAGTTGCAGTTATCAGGAACGACGATGCAAAGGATAGGGTGAAGTGGAGAAGGTCGATTTGCTTAAGTCGGGTTTTCCTTAAGTGAGTTAAAAGGCCGAGTGTTCAGCCTAACATGCTCTAGTTTCTTCATGTTTGACGCATCAAAGTCAGACAATCTGCTTTGTGAGGAATGTGCGTCTGTGGTTTGTCCACAGATCCACAAGCAAATCCATCACTGACGGAGAAAAACAAAAAGTTGACAAATAGGAGCACGAGTTCTGATCCGATTTCCACTCACTTACTGTCACTGCTAATCAGAGAATGCACCCATCTCAAAGACGTGATTTTCCAAAGGAAGCAGTGCAGGCAAGATGCAACACAAGTTCCCATCACAAGGTGTTCCAAGACAACACAATGCACGCCACACTCGATGGTGAGAAACCCCCCCCCCTTTTTTTTTATATGAAAGGGATTGCTGTTTAATTTAAATGCTAATTCAGGAAATTTTGTGCTGCAACATGATTTAAGACTCTCTTAGTGTACTTATTATACAAGGGTGAAGCAGTTCTTATCTAGCCGTGAGTCACTGCAGAAGAGGTGGGTCAGTTTGACTTCACAGTCATTACACCAAGGTCCTGGAATAACCTGAGGAGGTGCCTTTTGTAACCCATCCACAAGCTAAAGAGCATTTAGTCCTTCCCCCTCTCTTTGAGGGATGCTGGAGACCCCGCACTGTCTCTGTGGCTCAATTCCCCGATAACGCCGAGTAATGCAAAATGAAAGCCGGGAGATTTCTGCGAAAATTTAATATATTGCATTTCTACAGACAGAAAAACTAGAAATTCTTTAAATGGCAATACTAAAGCTTAGCTGTGTGGCTCCTTTGACTCCAGAGAGTTATCCTCCAATCGCCCTTTTTTGGGGGGTTTATTACACTGATCAGTCACCCCCCCATGTGTCACCGTCGTGAAATATTCCGAGCACATCAACTATACAGCATGAATACTTTATAAAGGCAATAAAGCATGCATTTATGGTTGCTGCAATCATGGCCAGTCGTTACGCCGTACAGTCCCTCTCTTGAATTTCTCAGAATGATCACCGTGTCAACAGATTTGTGTTTGATAATAGATGAGACATGATCATCGGGGCTGGTGCTTTTATTGAATTTCTAAATGTTGGCGAGCGTCGAGTCACGATGAGGAAGACGAGAGGAAGCAGGTCAGATGTCTCACATAGCGGATGAAGAAAGCTGCTTGTGCTGCGTCTGTCGGAGATACTGACAGCCTGATGCATTTAACATATGAACCCAATCACCCTTATGTTGCTTATTAAATGCTCTTTAATCATTTAGGATACAATCAGCCTGAAATGCACGAACACCAATAAAGTGTTTTCATCAAGACTTATTTAGTCACAATAATAATGTACAGCTAGAACCTTTTATCCATCGCATATAACATATTCAAGGATAACATGCTCGCTAATGCATAAATAAGACATTTTAAAAGGCAACTGCAGAAATACTCAAGGTAACCAACCTCAAAGACATTATTACCAGCCCTGATATACATATGTGCATTTAAATACACAGTGTGTATTTGGGGTGATCGTGCATTCAGGGTTCATTCAGGCTCTATAGCTGTAGGCATTGTCCAATTCGCAAGTAATTGGGTTCACAAGACAGAAGAGCTCAGACATTCGCCCACTTCAATGACCAGTTAATAAACCTGCACAGAATAATTTAAGTTTGGAGTTGTTTACGAGGAAAAGTTGCATGATGATGTTTTCTGTGCCGTGTATAAGGTAAAATGAGACACCAAGGGCACATAATTATAACGTAATGGAACCATTCTAGGTCTCCTGCAGGGAAAAGTGTGTTGTTTTTTTGATGCAGCTCACTTGCCCTCTGTTGGTTGTTGGCTTCCTGTGGGGGTCCTGTATTAAGTTAACATGTTCGAGGGACACTTATTATAATATAATATAATAAATAATTATAGCAATTTGGAATTGAATGAGGAAGGAAAGTATTCTCAGTCTCTGATGTGATGAATCAGTGATGGATATATGAACTTATTTTGAGGTAGTTCTCCTGGACTGATCACCATAGTGAGCATGTGGGAACAGAACGCTGGAGCCAGCCATTAACATTTACAAGGGGTGGATCCCCTAACTAATACAGTTTCTAATAAACAATTTTATTAGCTGAAAAACATAATCTATTCAGTCCTAGAGCAGCCAAATGTTGTTAATGTTTGTGAATCAGATGCTTTATATTTAAACTTTTACGGATTCGTATAAATACAAAGAAGTAAACGCTAACAGATCCTGCTGATCTGTAAACTGGTTGTTTTCTGTTTTATTAATGTTCTAGAATTAAAAAAAAAAAAAAAAAAAGAGTCCTTTGGCTGTAATGTAGATCGCCCCCTCTCTCTATCTCTAGTGTGTGTGTGTGTAGGGCTCTAGCCTCTCTCCACAACCCCACAAAGGACAAACAATGTTTTTAATTAATGGATGAAAGACAGTTGCTGCATTATAATTATATTATTTTCATATTCACAATTTATTTGTATTAAGTTTAAACATGCCTAAAATGTAATTACAAGCTAATTGACAAGTCTAATTATGAGATGCACATACAGTGCCAAACAAAGCGTGGCTGAAATGCCATTGCATTTTGTCCATCAGCTTGTTTTCTTTTCTTTTTTTTTTTTACTGTTGTCCTGAATCAAATAGGTTGCCTACGGATGGACAGCTGGACAGATGGACGACCTGACTTAGTTCCTGCGGTAGGAGCGGAGCAATGTGAGCAGATTAAGGCCGCTCGATTGTCACAAAACTATTTACCTGAGTGGAGGAGTAAAGACTGTTTTTGTAGTATGGGAGATGTAATTTCCCTGATAGCATCAGGTTCGGCACACACAGATACAAGCGCACGCTCCCCAGGGATGGGGGGGGGGGGGGTTGTGAGTAGAAGGTACAGCCCATTGCCTTCTAATAACATCCTCTAATCTTTTGCCAGCTGCCCTTGATGCTGTCCACTCAGAAAACATTGACAACTTTTCACCTTCAATAAAGCACCGCCCTCGCACTACTTTCTCACCCTGCACCCGAGAGGGGAGGGGTGCATGCCTGCCTCCCTCCCGCCATCAAAAAGAATTAGACAAGGCTGGCCCTTTACTCTGCTGTGGAGAGAGAAACCCATTTTTATCCCATACCCTGTCAGCTTGAATTAACCGTACAACCCCAACCTCTCAGCTGAACCTCCACCCATTACCAGCTCCGTAACTGTCAGCACACTTTTCTATTTTCCCACCAAGGTTTTCAGCTCCTCTTCTCCCACCGGTGCATTGTAGCCGCTCCTCTTCACACAGAATGGCCTCCGAGTAGGCGATCATGAAATGATCAAATCTGCTGTCCATTCGAGTCAGATGTTTTAACAACAGAACAGGCAACTTTGGAGAACCTGCCTTCATCCACCCCCATGGCTCAACTCAAACTGCCCCGCCTTGATGGCATAATATCCTTGACCGTGTGCTATAAAGCCAGACTCTGGAGAGTGTAATTTTCAATCTAAATACTTTCATTCCCTATTTCTCTGATCCATCCATCAGAAGTTCAGCCCTCTCACTCTTAAACTGTGTCGTCATTTGTATTCATGCCATTTTCAATTTCTCTCAACGTGATGCCACATAATAGGTTTTGTGCTTATAAGGTGTAGTAGGGTTTCTTTTTCCAATTAACATGGAATCATTTCTCCAGCACTAATCTCAAACCCAGCATATAGCCAGCCCCCCCGTCTTTGATTTAATGCTTGGTGGGAATCTGGGGAGTTGGAGGTGCAGCCATGTTGGAGAATCCCAGCGGTCCACAATGTGTTCACCTCCTGATTGCTCGCCCTCCCAGGTTTAGTACCGGTTTATGGAGCGTGATATGAAATAAACCCTTTCTGGTCCCCCAACAAAGATTGGTGGCGCAACACGCACTCACTCAGGGCGCTCCATGTTCAAGGATGAGGAGTTCTGGAGACGCATTTAAGGCCAGGAGGGAGTGAAGGAACTGACGGTAATGTTAATTTATTATCACATCTGCTCGGAGAACTGCAGGGGCGGACAAAGAAAGAGCCGGCCGCCACATGCAGTTCTGATTATTTGGATGCAGTGCACAATCTGGGCTTTTCTGCACCTGGGGAGGGAGCTGAACGCTTTCTGAGCGAGCAGCAGCAGTCAATCATCTCCTCACGTCACCGACTCTCATGAGCAAACACAATATGCATATAAAAGTAAAGCTTCAAAAAGAATCAAATCACATCTCTTTGTTTCCCACACCCCATATACTGCTGATACTGTGTCATGGAGTCTATTAACATGTACAGTGTTTCCTGTCCTGCATATATGAAAAGTAATGAATACATCAATTGCGTTTCGTGATTTGAATATAGGCGCCTTTTCAAGCTTTAACTACAGTCTCTTCATTTGTGGTTAATAATAAAGCCAACTGGGAGAGAAAACATTCAAAATGCAAATCCCCACCACCACACACAAACACACACTTTGTTTATCTGGAGCACACCTATCTCGATTAGATAGGGGACCGTAGTGAAAAATCAATTTTGGGTAATTCAAACGACTAAAGCAAAAAAAGCCAAAATGCTTCTCAATCTATTTATTAATGACCTCTCACAACAGCTAATCTCAGGTATGAGCCATTGATTCAAGTTGTGCATATTGGTAAATCAGTTATTCATAGAAATCAATAATGTAGAATATTGGATGTTATTTTTAGATTACAGTTTCATTAATGCATATATATAGAAGCCATATTTTAAATCTCTTAGGCATTGAAGTCAGCCTAAGAAGTAAATATCATATATTAGTCCTACGTTTCTTGAGCTGTGCCACATCCTTGCATTAAATTTGATGAAAATCTGGAAATAAAAGAAAAAAGAATCCATCACACAGATAAAAGCAGGAAAAAGAAAATCATTTATCTGGATTTGCTTCAGAGTCCAATAGGATCCTTCCTGAACCGTGCACTGCCCTTCCATAAAGTGCAACTAAGATATAATAAACAGATGCTCAGGCGTGACCTACCCCGACCTGCGTCACACTTCTGTCTCGCTAATGCGTCAGAATTCTAAGAAAGCACCGAATGCATGTATAAATAAAAACACCCGTACACAAGAACCACAGCACTATACGATGAATGTCCGCTTCCATTCTCAGCGGCTGCCGAGGAACAGTCACTTAGCAACTCCCGGTGACCTTGGCTGCCATGCATAAGCTTTCTACATCCCTGACGCTTTGATGCGGCGACGTCGCTCCTTCTTCTCCATTCCATGCATGAGCAACTTAGAGATTTCCCGCCTCGGTCAATCATATTGAATCGCCGGCTGATCGATTGTGACAATCAGCATTCGCTGTCCAGGTTAGCAGGGCGGTGAGGCGGCGTTTCACCTTAACCCACGTGAAGTGACCTTGGCTTTGAGCAGTGAGTTTAAATAACAAAAAAATGTAAATCTTCCCACTCTTCTCTAGAAATCTTCTCAAAGAAATCTGAATGTAAATTAAAACAGGGGCTAAGAAAGCTTGATATAAGAAAAATAAGCAGCGTTGTCAAAAAAACAAGACCCGTGCAGCATGTACACTCTCAAGCAAAGCACTTGCACACATGCGCACACACACACCATTAGACATACCGTATGCCTCTAATTAAGGTGATGATACACAACATATGGTGTTCAGGTACCTCTGAACCCTCTTGCAAGGCACACAGAGGAATCCGTAGGATTAGCGTGCGGGACATTTTCAGAATTAGGCTTTCACTGTAAAGGCCGACCGGCTCATGGCCTGCTTCACGAGTTTAATTAGTTTTCACTAGACCAACTTTTCCAGAGTAAGAATGATGATTTAATAATGCAGTCATGTGTCAGGTCATTGTAGAATTCTTAATAAAGAACTGGTGATTATCCCTTCCCAGAACTGAAGACATTGTTTTGAGTTGATGAGTTGTTGCCAGCTAAAGGACAGATGCACTGGGAGAAGTATGGATCATCAACTTATGTCACTGACACACTAAATATCGCTTCTTCTGCACTGGGTCATTGCCTCGCTGGAACAGTGTGGAGAGGAATTTCAAATCCATCTTAATTTAGTTCCCCGAAGACCTTCATTTAGGGAAACCACAGACCGGACAAAAAGGAAGATTCATCAGTTTAGCAGTCGCATTCGGAAAACGTTCCTACGCCAACACCGCACAATATTCTTTATAGTATTTGAAGTGAATGTTAATGTAGGATGGGTATTAAAAAAGAAGCTTCTCGTGTTTCTTTAAGGTTTAACGGCTTGTTTCATTTTTTTATTAAATGAATATGAATAATGGCTATTACAATAACAAACCAAAGCAGAAGCTATGAGCAGGTCTCCTATTTGGTTCAATCAGAAGCAATTTCTCATATTCCATGTAGCATGAGTGACTATATGGGACACAGACAGACAGGCAGACAGATAGAGCACAGCCTTTTACATGCTGCTGAGAGTAACATCTTGAAGTGTGTGATTGTATGCCAGCAGTAATTTGCGATTTGCTACATTTAAAGTAGGGTACTTTGGAGAATGAACTCCCACTCCCAACAAATTGTATCCTTCTTGCCGACTTGATTTCCAGTAGGCTTTCATGACAGACTTCATCGTGTGCATATGGAGTTTGCACCTTAATATAGTGTAGTAGTGAACCACAAGTAATAAAGCTAGTACATTAAAACCATTATATAGATGCTTAACACTTTTGTTTTCATTTTTGGGACATTTTTGTGTCGTTATCTAAGGAAACTAAAATTTTGTGAAAAAAGTGTAAATAATTTTTCTTTTTTTTTTAGCTCTTTCAGGAATACTTGGGTATTTAGGGATAACATGACATGTAAATAATTTTTAGGCAGTCAAGTGGCATTGTCTAATGCATGTGACATGTTTTATAAGCCATTCTATATTTACAGTTTGCATATTTTCTACAAGTAGCTATAATTAACTGAGGTTTCTCCCTCAGAACCGTTTTAGTTCTTTCATAGCAGCAACTCCAACATTGGCTTTGCCAGATGATAGACATGCGTTTATGCACACAGGTTTTAACAATGTGAAATATTTAAATACTCACATGTTCTGCAGCTTTGTGAAATGATACTCATTTTAATCATTTGTGAAAAGGTGTTTTTCGCACTCTTCCAGCTTACACGTCGGTGTCACCTGCATAAAGCTAGCAGATAGCTAATCATAAAAAGAGTGATGCATGCTTCCTTGCTAAGTGTAGTAGCGTCATCTTGCTATAATAGACAAGCTCTTCTGTGGCAGTCTCACTAGTGATTTAAATTCCTTTCAGATAATCTGGAAGGATGATAGACGACTACACCGGCATTCAAACACTGACGAGACAGATCATGATCTCTGGGACATTAATTAAAGGTCATAATTTCAAAACATAAAAGGCCACTTTCTCAATGTGTGATGGATGAATCATCTTGCTTCATTGGATACCTTCCCCGATTTCTGATACTTGAATGCAAAATTCCTGATGATGACCCACTGACTTAAATGCATGCATTCCAAATGGCGTTTCCGAAATGCTGATGGATCTTAAAGCAGCATAACACTCCCAGCCCGCTCCCTCCTCAAGATATGCAACCACAGCCTCCTCGGCACGTCTTTGGCGATGACACCCGTTCATGCAGGGTCGGGGTCGCATCTGGCTCTGCCTCGATCTGATCTGAGCAATCAGACGGAGCTGGCGATGCATCCCACGGCAGGCTCAGTGCTCAGCAGGATCAGAGAGGCAGGGTGAGAAGGCACAGTGGGTGAGAGGTATGCAGATGGTTGATAACAACTTATATATGCTCACCACATTTCCTCCTCTATGTCCTATCTGTTTAGTTTGCTGGTCGCCTTCTCCCTTTGCTCCTATCTGTCCTCCACTGTATTTGATTTTGTCTCCAACGGGAAGTTCATGTATACAGCTCTGCTAGCTGAAGGAGATTCTTTAAAAAAAGGGATTTTTTTTTTCTACCAAAACAATGTAGGTACAATATTTAGTTTACAGTTATGCCTCCTTAAGATGGATCAAGGTCATTGCAATTGTTTCCACTGAAAGCTCTGCTATTTTATTGGGATAAATCAAAATGAATCAATATATTACCACACGTCATCGTGCAGATAGATTAGAAAGGACATGAGTCCACTTAATTAAGAACAAGTCATTCCAATGATGTGTGATGAAGGACCTTTTTATTATTTCCCACCTATGATGTAGCGTGCCCTTCTTTTTAGACAGATCAATCGTGATGAATCGTCAGGCTCAGAGGTGATGGAGAGGAGGTGACATTCAACAGGCAACACAAACGGGTAATGATGAGTGGCAGAATGACGTTTTGTTTATAAAGAGCTACGTTCAATAGAAATCTGGTTTATTCTTTTAATATGACAAGTTTCCACTTCTTGGCTGATGTTAAGGACAAGTGCAAAGGTCACCAGTTCTTTTCCTGTATAGGTACTCCAAATATAAGTGGAAAGGAAAGTACATTTGCTTAGTACTGTGTTTTGCACAACTTTCAGGTATTTGAACTCATTTTCTGTGACTTCTTACTTTTATTTCATTACATTTCAGAACAAAATATTTGACTTCTTACGCTAAAATTGCCCGTTACTCTCAGGGTGAAGTATGGTTCCTTGCATCTCATGTAAACTGCTGAACTTGTCAAACTGCAGCTGCCCTCCAATACGTCCTGTGGTCCTGCACACAAATCTCCACTTCCTTCCAGCGTGCTAAAGAGATGCCTGAATATTTGGGATGTGTATAGTAGCAACATAATCTGCTCAGAGCCTGCTCAGTAGGGATTCAGCAACGGAGCCACGGTCGTACTTTTTTTTTGGCCCATGAACCCGTCTGACTCAATCTAACCGGGACTCGGCTGTTTTGTTTCACCCCTTTTAATAGCATCCAAAAAATAATAATTTGAAACCTAAATGATCAAACGAATGAAACAACTGCCATACATCAGCACGGTGAGAACTCCAACGCTGACAAAAACCTTCTTTGAGGGGGGGGGGGGCGTTTGATTTTTTTGGAGTCTTTGTTTTGGCCAGGGTCTCGTCTGCTCACATTAAAGAGGGGGGGGGGGGGGTGAGATTTATGACCTGTGCTGCAGCCAACCATCAAGGTGTGATTGAGATGTTTTGGCTTCACTTTTAGGGAATTGCCATGTCCTCCATCTTTTCCCTGTTACTGACAGAGAAACGCTGGACCGAACATGCAACGTTTTACACACAGCGGTGAGAACATTCTCACTGCAAACGGTGCATCACTGAACTACAACAACTAATAATGACATCACAACCAAGAGGCCTTTCATAGGGTACAGACCTCCGCCGAAGCATGAAGATTGTCCTGTGAAGTTCACTACCGGTAATTACATTAATGCAATACTTACCCGATGTGTGTCTGGGTAAGTTCTCATTCATCCAGGTGGAGGTAAATCACAGAAACAAAGAACCCACTGGACTTGTTCACTGATAAACAAATGTAACACCGAATTATATATGAGCAGAAAACTAAATGGAACTAAAATTGACAAGAAACATAGTGAACTTATTTGATTCCTTAAAGTGCCTTTTAAATGACATGAAATGTGCCCTGCTCTAATCTTAATTTTAATCTATTGTAAAAATGTTTTATACAACAAATAGAAAGAAATACAACTCATTTTCATTATTGTTTCATATATCTTCAGTGCTGCAGATGCAATCATTGTTTGCAAGGTCAGTACGCAGTCCAATAAAATGTTTTGTGGTGTGGGGTTATACTGATTGCACATATATACTGTAAAAGAATATTTGATGTGCGCGCTCCACACTGTGATGCAAATGTAATATTTTAAACCCATAAAATAAGGATTTAGTGTATGTCCCCCAGCCTTGGCGGCTTGTTGGAGCAGTCAGCTTTTTTTTATTTTATCTGGCAGCACTTGCTTGATATTGGCAACGTACGCAGCAGGAAATAACCGGAAATGATGTGCTCTCTGTGCTCTCCACTTTAGATATCGTCCATGTGGGTGCTGCGCGAGCTTGCTGCACACCTCAGCCCAAACAACACCCAACATTTAATACTCAGCCCAAAGTCATTATCAGTTTCTTTCTTGGCCCAACCTATTTACAGCACCCACCAGCAGTTCAAATTGGAAGATTACTCTTTAGTCCATACAATTTAGCGAATGCACAGCATTTCCAGCACTGCAAGGCCTTGCAATCAATATGTCAATAACCCTACATCTTTCTATTCCATTTCCAGCCCTGCTGGGTGCACGCCACATAAGTACACACACACACTTTCTTTTTCTCTTCCAGTTTAAAAAATGTCTAGGTGTCATAACCAAGGTGCATTTTTCTGGTCACCTGCATCTCTTTTTTTATTCAGCGGCAATTCAGCAGAATAAATCAAACCCGCACAGAGAACACAACGTGTCATACTTTGGCGAGTGCACAGTTTGACTGGCTGTAATCTAAGTCTTAAAAGGACATCAGCATTTATCAACCAAAGCAAATGCTGGCGAGTAAAAATAAAACCCCTAAAATGAGCCGTCATTCATCAGTGGTGCATCACCAGAAAAAGTTTGGTGTCTGGAATTTGGATGCAACTTCAAACACTCTCCTCATGTTTTATTCATGGTGCCAGATGAACTCTGGCCTGGCTCAAGCTGGCTCGGGGTGACAATGAAGCATGTTAACCATTTATCGTACATGAAGACAAGACGTGGGTCTGTCAGGCTTAAAGCCCTCGACAGCACACTTCCTCGCCCACCGTCTGCTGCAAAAACCTGCTGACAAGAGTGAAACTCTATGCCCCCCCCTCTCTTTAACAGATAAGGATCCAGGCCTCTTTTACTCACCACCGAGCTCCCCCCCCTGTGTGCCGCAGACCGACACACAGAGCTTCCTACAATTGAACTGGCATGGGAAATGAGGACATACGACCCGTTATCTGCAGTTCTATTGCCTTTTCTTTCCCAGTCTTCCCGACGAGGCGCTGCGGTTCCCCCTCCTTTTGCTCACCAAGCGCCCGACTGTACCCAGGACACGGAGGCGATCAATTACCCCCAATGTCTCCACCCCATCAAGCACATTCACATCGCTTCAATGAAATGAGAACAACTGATAGGACACAGGCTCAGGAAGATGGAATGGAATAAAGAAAGAATAAGGTGAATATATTCTTCTCCTCCACTTTGAATCAAAGTAAGAGTGGCATGACTTAGAAAGAGGAAATTCTCAATAGAATGAAAAGAAACACAAAAAAAGGTTTCATCAAAATCGAGGATTTGCAGACAGTTTCATGATGGAGAGCCGTTCTTGGAAAATGCATTTTTTCATTGGATGGGGAGACGTTGAACTTCCCTTCTAAAGTTCTGGCGATGGCATTCTGGATTTGTGAGATCCCTTTATAGCAGACACTTTGTTTCAGTAGCAATGCTGTATTATGATTCCACCTTATTCCCGTAAACTGCATTTTCCACAGAGGTTAACAACATGCTTTGATGAATAGTGCTATATCCTGTCTTCAGTTCATGCCCATATTTGGTTTATAAGACAAACAAAACATTTAATCTTATAGAGGTCAGCCTTCATATTTAAACATTCCCTTTTCTAATTCATTTTATATAGACAATAAACATTTCACAGTTTTTTTTTCCACAACAAGATCAAAAGATGAAATTATTACTAATCTATTCGTCATAAATCACTGCGTACCAGACATCTTGGCTCAGGCTGTTCCAAAATTATGCCAAAATCAAAAGGAATGCTTAATAATTCTTGGGTTGCATAATCTCCATAGCCTCAAATGCCTTGTGAGGCTAATTATTTGTAATTAGCAGGGTTTTTTGTTCAAGGCGTAAACAAAGAAAATGTATGAATTCAGCAAACTGCTTCTGAGCTCCAGGTCCTTTAATCCATACGAACATTTTGCTCTTTGCAGGCTGGCCGTGCTGGATCCATCCCGGGAGATTTATTGGTTAAACCGGGGGGCTTCAATCAGCTTTGGCTGTGCTTTTACTTAATTTATGGCTGGAGGAAAGATTATTGAATGTTCCTGCAAAGTGAAGAAGCAACAAATTAGCACTTCCTTAGTCATTTTTGAGAAAACGCCCCCCCTCTGAGATAGCAGTAATTACCAGGGTAATAAATCAGAGATGATTTAAAAACATGTGTTATTCAACCTCATGACAAACAATTTTTGAGCCTGGGTGTAACAGCTTTATTAACTCCTAATCAGCAAAAATAAATATGGTATAAGTGTTCTATTATTTCAAACTGGATGAGATTAGAAGTCTGGTTGGGAAAAGACTTTACTCTGGTGTAGAATAACATGTCGTGCCATTTAAATGTGAACTACTCTTTGAGCTAATGAGGCTGGACATGAACAGAAGGCACAGTGAGACTCCCACTCCCACAGAAATGTCTGTTTTGTCCCGCTGCTGGCTTTCACATCACTGCGCACCATCTGAAAACGCGTTTTCCAGAACACAGTCGTGTCCTCAGAGCCACAGTTAACTCTGTTAGCAGGGCTAAGAGAAAGTTCCTTCACGCATAGAAGAATGAATATTGAATACTGTGTCGGTATCAAGGACAACTGGTTGGCAAATTCTGCTTGTGTTACATTTTAGTTCATATTTGACCTATAAAATACTGCGTTTAAAACGCAACATGAATGACAGACGAAGCAGGTCTTCCACTTCACATTGGTCGGCCAAGGAGAACGGTTTGTTGGGTTGTTGTCTAGACAACAGTGAATAAAAACTTCACGTGAAGACGAGTCCTGGACCGGAACAGACCCCCCCCCCCCCCCACACAGAGGTAGGGCTGCAGGTCCCACATCTAATCTGATACCATTTTATTTGATGTTTTACTACGACTGTATTTTCGGGTTGTGCCGTCAGGGGTTGCCACAGTAAATCAACCTTCCCCACTTCATCCTGTATTTAAGGTTGTTTGCATGTTTCATTTTGCCCAAGTTTTACATCGGATGCCATTCCTGCCGTGACCCCTCTGCCGGCTCAAGGGAGACGATAGCTCTCCTGCTAACCGCGCTACCCATCAGGTTGCATTATATAATAATTATTTTATAAAAGATGTATATTATGGTATAAAAAAAATCCGTACAGAGATCAGAGGCTCTGTGCTCCAAATAAGCAAGGGCGTCGTTTCCACTCGAGTTCCGTCACCAACAGCCTTTCCCACTAATTAGTAGGTTGTAAAATTTTAATTATAAGATCTCAAAATGTCTATGTTCTAACTCCTGGCTAATACTAACTGCTTGTGCCTGTGACTAAACTACTGCTGGAAGCTGAAACAGTCCTGAGCTTTTACATGTGAAATGATGTCTTTGACTATGACGACTCTTTAAAACACACTCATTGTGCTCCAACAGTCAAACACAGCAGTTTCTGGTCCGCTTCCTGACCAGTATAGCATCCAAACACTGACGTCCCCTTGGACCTTTACAACAGGACATGTTATCCAGCCTGTTTTTTTTTTATTTCTCTTCCAAAAAGAAGTCGCAACATTTTACTGTCAAAGAGATCGGTATCAAATGCTGAACAACTGCCTCCGCCACGGAGGGATACACGGAGGGCAGTTTACTCGATTTAGCAGTCACTCTAATATCAAAGGATGTCGTTATTGCTTCCATCGCTCTCCCGTCCACACAGTTGCTTCGGTCCATCCTGCCAGAGTATGTCAGGTAAAGTGCTCGATTACAGCCCGTGTCAAGTGACCCCCCCCCCCCCCCCCTTGAAAACAACAGCACTTCAAATATTGATGGCGCTATTCATTTTGTTACTTTACAGGTTTTACTGTGTTTTAAAGAGTATGTGTGGGAGTGATGCAGTGATTTCTGCTTGACATTGTGCCTCGGGGGAGGGGGGGGGGAGGCTGTCAAATCGATCTGAATGGAGTCTACATGGCGGTGCCTGATGGACTGAAGGGCGTCTCGTGCGCCAGCATTTAAGGGATCAAAGCCAAACTCCGGTGGAGCGGAGCACGCCCATGTACAATGCATCAAGGGCAGTAGTCCACTTTGTCTAATTGTGAGTCAGTTCAAAGGGGAGCGAGCCTGCTGGATTAGATTGTGCTGCGGGAGGGGAGAGGGAGGAGAGGCAGCGTGGAGGTGCAGCATCAGGAGGGAGGAAGAGGAGAGAAAGAGGGAGATACAAGTGGTATGACAGAGGGAGCTGGAGCTGAGAGCAGAACAGAGCAGAGGAAACACATCCAAACTTGCTGCCGTCTGCTGCCAGCACATTTCATCCCATTGTCTTTCTTTCTCTCGTTTCACTGAGCTTTGCCAGTCACAGTCCGTTGCCCAGATGACGTTTTGGGCTACTAGTTTGGAGAAGATGGAAGGCTAAATCGGGTGCTAGTCTGCCAAGTTTGTCATGCCGCTTTTGCCAAAACTGCCTCTGTATTATTTTGCCGGTTTCATGGTGTTTGAGCAAACAAGGGCAATGACTTCCACTCTGGAGCCTGATTGCATTATAATGTTGATGTTGCACAGGCAAAGAGAGCAGCGGCACAATGAAAGAAGGAGCGCATGGGGGTGTACAGATTGTGTTCTAGGGTTAGTAGTGCATAACTTCCTTTGTTCATCATATTAAAGAGACTATGTCACGATTTCTGTGCACGAGGCCTAGTAAACACTCCCCCCCCCCCCATGATCCTCTGACATTCAAAGCGTATTCTCTGAATCCAATGCAAATGCTACGAGAGTAATAATAAATAACCAGCTCAGAACCGCGGTCAGTTTGGAATGTGTGAACAAGCCCTTCTCGTCCTTTAATATTAATATATATATTAATTTTTTTACAGCTCTTGGTAGGTATATGCAAATGTCTCTGTATGCTAAATCCAAATGACATGTCAGCTCTGCTGGCTCATGCGAGATGGTGATGAATACAATTAGTTTCACATTGCTAATGCATAAATAATGACTCCCCCTGGAACAGAGTGAAGAGACTGTGTCAAAATGCTGTCGTATGCATCTCTGGCTCGCCCCTCTTTATTTCCTCGGAGCTCTTCTCTGGGCTATTAAAGGTCATCATTATGAATGGGAGGGACTCTTCCTATGCTATTAGAGGGAATATTATTTCCTTATATGCTCATTTCATCATCCGTCCATGTCAGTGAGCTGGTTCTTATAAGAACCACTGATGCAACGCCCTTTGTGTGTGTCCATGTAAAGCTGATGTACTGTTAAATGCTTTATGTGGCTTCTACCTCTCCGACAGTTTGTCATTCTGCAAGGCCGCTTGTCAGACATGATGACACACAGCAATGGATCCCCCCGAGGAAATGTAATATCATCATTTCTGTTCACCCTCTACATCGCCGACTGCGTCTCCGACTCAGAAACACACCACCCGCATCGGATAAATGTCTTTCAGGAACAGCACAATTTCATGAAATCTAAGGACAAGGTCTGCAAGAAGTTTGCCCAAATAACTTCATGCAAATGCCCCTGCAGGGAGTGATAAAATATCAGGCCCTATACACCAAACACAAACTGCCTATGTTCTGCTGCGATAATAAACATTTCAAACACAAGAGTCGGCATTAATTATAGCTGTTAAAATTAATATAAGACACCACGTACCTTTACTGATCCCCTGTGGGGGAAATTCAATTTGACACGGCGGTACAAGGGAAGACGCAGCACCATGGCGTGCTGGGAACAAAAGAACAATAAAATAAAATAAATAAAAACAAAGTGCTGTAGGAATATAAGGGAAAAAAAATAATATAAATTAGACACCGCTTTTTCCAAGCAGATTGTTAAATATCATCTATCTGTGAGCTTATGAAAAAACCATGGCCTATTTGTAACATCTGCCGGTGCTGGGTATGCCGTGTGCGCATTGAGGCCTGTGGCTGCAGGAGATCCGAACCTGCTCCTGAGCCCCCTCAGGCCACCAGAGACACCGGGAGGAATTTTCATCCTGTTCTCTGTCACTGCCTGCATAGCGTCCGGTTCAATCCCCACCACAGAGCTGGCCTCTCATCATCATTTGTTTGCGCCACAGCTCCCAATAACTCGCTGCAAAACACCGCTGGAAAGAAGATGGCGCCGCCCGTCAGAGACTATAGTAGAACATCTGCAGCAGCCTAGAGCGCACATCGAAGGACCCAAGCCTCCTGAGGGAGAAAAGCCTCCTCTCCGTCTTTTCGGTGTCGTCAATCCAGCTCAGTTTGCTGTTTAGTTGCACCCCGATGACAAGTTCCTCGGGGTGAAAGCTTTCCGTCTGAACTAGCATGTAAGCTCCATTTTTTGTACACTACCGTAGTTCGGATGAGGGCCGGCCGACCATCATTTGCTTGTGGCTTTGGAAAACCAGGGTTGTTGTGATCTGGCAAGCTGAGATGATGCATGTGGCTAAATCATTTTCTCAGCCTCTGTCACTCTAACGTTGTTTTCAATCCGTCTCACAAGTCCTCCAATTTCACGGATGCTAAATGAACGGGCAGAACCGACCAGGATGTGACATGGTTGTTTTGATGAGGGCGACACAGATAGATATTTTTGGCAGAGACTACCGGTTCAGGGCTTGAGAATCTGCTTTTCCTGCAGCAGGGTAAATTCAGACATGCAGCTGTGGACTAGGAGGAAGGGCGGGGCATCTGTCCTGCAAGTATTTGCCGAGCATGTCAATATAAATAAAGATTATTCTCTGTAACTGCTTATCCTCTGCAGGGTAACAGGGGGGCTGTACAAATCCTGTACACCCTGGACAAATGGCCGGTTCATCTCAGGGCGAACAAATAACCATTCACACTCATGGGCACTTTAGGAGCTAATTCACCTCTTGTGCATGCTTTGGATGGTGGGAAGAAGAAGGAGGGCGTCAGAAGGGACCCATGGAGATGTGGGGAGAATGTGCAAACTCCAGTCCTCAGGTGGATTTCAACCGAGCACCTTCACGGCCATCATGCCGCCCATAATAGAGCTAATTATCGTTCATTTGTATCATTGCTGAGGTTGTTAGTTTTGGAAGTGGAGATTTATAACTTGTAAGTAAATACAGATGGTCACAACAAGAAGCTCCACTAAAGTTTGAGATATTGTGAGTTAAGAAGCCAAGGAGAGTCGCAGATCGTATTAATGGAGGAATGATTAGGCCATAAATATACGGGGGAAAGATTAATTTACTCTCGCTAGTGTGGTGTTGGGGGGGGGGGGGTTAATTTAGAGCCAAATGGAGCGGCTTTCCACTGCCTGTGGTGTTTCCTGTCAGGTGGGGTTGCCATCCAAGGATGTCTATCTATCCGTCATCATGTCTCTCATTGAATCGTCACCAGATAACAAAAAAAAAAACCATTTGACAAGATTTTCTCCTTTGACAGGAAGTCTCATGCTGTCCAGAAGATAAATTAGCTTCAGATACATGATCGATAGATGCAGTGATACTTGCATTTCATTCTACACTGTCAATTCCTTCATCCAAAAAAGTACAAATTAGCAGAGAGAGCAGGAAATTGGCGACAACAACAGAGTAACCAGGTAAATTGGTAACACATGCAGATGCACCGATTGGACTGAGATGTTCCGCAATTTAGGTGAATGTAGATTATTTTTTTGCCATAGGTAAGAAACAATTACAAAGACAAAATAACGCATTCCTCGTGCACAAGACATTCAGCCGGCAGCGCCAGTTGGTTTCCGACAATGACATTTAAGCTCGCATTGAGACAAGCTGACCACTGGATGTTTGTTTTGTGGCATCTCTTAGAGTTTAGAAAGGCCAAACAGCTGCTCTAAAATGTCAGGCGTATCCTGTAGAAGATTTATCTCCCGCGACCGGCGAAGAATCAGGCACTTTCCGATTTTACATCTCAGCTTTAGTGTTCTCCAGGATCTAATTAGCACAAAATCATAAAACCACACAAGCATAGACCCCCAAACTCCCCCCAGCCCATCACCATCACTGACTAATTTATTAATGATAAATGCACTTGATCCAAACTCTGACAGGATGATTAATGCGAGGAAGACTATGAGTGTGCGTTCTGCATGGATGATTTCAGCGGTTTCTTTTTTTTTCGCCATTCAGCAAATACATCTCAAATCACCCCTTGTCATTTAATTGTATCTTTCAACAGTGGCTCACATTAGTGTGTACATCATACAAATCTGACGCTCATGATCCAGCAGTTTTTAATTATTTAATTTACAAGATTTATTTGCAATTCAGCTCCCTAAATTCCCTTATAAACATCTAATTGGATAATATATATATATTTATATGTAACTTATTTTCTTTAGTTTTCCAATATCAGAAATGTTCCAATATCATCCACCTTATGATTAGACACACATACACTACAGACAATTTTACAGTAATCAGTTCACCTAAGTTGCATGTTTTTGGAGAGAACCGGACAACCCGGAGAAATTCCACGCAGACACGAGGGGAGACGACAGCACTAACCACTACGCCACCTGTCCGACCACTAGACAGGTGTGCGTTGTCCGTTATTTATATGCCTCTTCTACAGAGGTAAAGTATCAATCATTGGGCACTGAATCTGCTTAATAACCTGACTGTGATTGGTCATTTGTCTTTCCATGTAATAAACCGGTGAGGCATTGTCGGTCTGTCATTGGGTGGATGCAAACAGTTGATGAGATGAGCCAATATTTCAAATGGCAGACAATAACTGTATGCATGAGTGGCATGGATGACAAAGTGGTTCAAGGAATTGATATAACCTAAGAGAGAAAACTAAAAGTCTCGCTTTTTGTTTGGTTTGTCTTTTCGGCAAAACAATTTTGTATTCATTTTGAGCTCCTGCATTTGGCACGCCTGCTCACAACTTGCGATGGCCTCAAGGGAAAAAGAAAGAAAGAAGTTGGGAGATTCAAATGATCCTTTACCCTAGCGCTGGTGTGTTTCCTTTCATTGGGGGTGTGTAAAACAACTCTGCAGAAAGAATAACGAAGGAGAGGCAAGGGATTTGAGATCACGCTTGTTATTGTATGAGCTCAGGCGTTTTGCAATATTGAGTTACGTTCACCCATGTGCACATTAAGAATCGGAAATTAGTAAGTGCCGTGACATGTCCTTCATATTTTGTGGAAATTATAGCAGGTGTAAATACCTCTGTTAGAGTGGGAGCAGTGGCTCATACCTGTACTGTGTTGTCACTAAAACTTCGGCGGGAGTTTTGTCACGCAGTGCTGGAAACGCTGGGAAAGTCGACACCGGCCCCAAATTCTTTTTTTTTAAATTACCATTTACTTGTGGGTTAGGGTTGACGTCATTATTACAAGACCAATGAAATCAGAGAAAGTGCAGCTGAAAAACACGACTGAACATCTGAGACTATTTTTTTTTTAGCACCAAATCACCTCAGCGAAACAGCAGGGAAAGAATTTTGCTTGTCAGTCGTCTCTATTTGTGACATAAATGAAGATGTTTGAGCATTATTAACATGTAATCAACTCATGCGCTGAGGGCATCGTGAGACAAACAGCTTCCCATGGCTCCAAATCAATTAGGAATGATTCAAAAAATTGATGTTTTTTCCCCAACAGCGGGGATCTATTAGGACGGCTGTGCAGCTGCATGACAGGAACGCAAACAGGAATACAATGAGATTTGAGAGACGCAGAGAGACGACAGACATTCATGCTCAGCCTTCCGAAAGGCCAATTTGTTTCTGTTCTTCCTTTGACTGTCACCACTGAAGGCTGAACATATACAGGGGTCATATGAAAGTGTGTTATGTGCATGAAAGAAAGGACTTTCATAACACAGTGCTCAACTTCAGAATGAGTTTTTGGTAAAAGACCGGGCGCATTGTGAATGAGAGTTGCTACTTGATACACTCAAGGGACATATACTACCTGGGGGTGACAAAGAAATGACAGTGTTTCATTTCAAAATGAAAAAAGTTCAGATAATGGAAAAAACAACAACGTGCAGGATGGAAAACATGTCAAATATCCTCTGAAATGACCTCCGTTGTTACAGAGAAATGCCTTTTTCACGATGAAAAGGGAAGAAAGGGTTAATTTCACGCGAATAAATGGAGGTGCAGTTGAATTAGTAATACTCTCCACTGATAAATCCCGTGGGATATCACAGACAACACTTGCACTGATTATCCTATAGTATGCTAGAAAAAAAAATCTAATTACATACAATAAGTCTCAAAAAGGCTATTAGGTATTCACCAAACAGTAGAAAATAATTTCACTTCTTGTTAAATGGCAAAACAAGATGGCTAAAGTAATGTTTGTCATTTTCCGTGCATTTCATGAGGCTGGTGTGAATCTCCGAGGCGTGTGTCATTCAAGTGAAGAGGGAACGGCCTCTAAAGGGGACTAAGAGCCCGGCTTAAGCCTTTAAGCTGCAGAGAGCCGCAGTTTGGTGGATCAGACTGTTTATATTGTTTATCTGTTCAACAATAGAGAGCGGACTGACTTCTGAAAATTTAATGCATTGGGTTTGTCACGATTGACGGACTCATGACACTCCTCCTTGACGTTGTCTTGAATGACAAATTAGCTCAAAAACAAGGCTGCTGTCTGCTGCGGCTGTTCAAACTGCAGGAAGCGGTTGTGGTTAGGGATTCCCCTGTGGATGTTCGTGCGCTACGCACGGAAACATGCTAGAAATGACCTGATTGCATGTTTGGGAGGCATTCATTCAATAGCTTTGTTGTAAAAGTAGTAAATTGTTTTAGTGAGGGCAGCGTCACGATATCATAAGGGAAACATAATCGGAGGAATTGTTTAAAATATAAAGACGTTAGCAGCCATTCAGCGGTAACTCTTTATGATGACTGACCCCGACATGTTCTCTTTGTTGTTGAAGAAATAAACGTCGATGCGCTAATAGCGGCCAGGGAGCATGCAAGCATTGGTGGCGAGCTCCGTTGCTACACGACACATGTTGATTAAACCCAACACTGAGGGATGCGACAACAAAGAGATTTCAGAGTCTGAAATCAAATATTAACCCCTCAAGTCATTTGATCGTTTGCGTATTAATGATTTTTTTTCAAATTTGCCCCAGGAAATGCAAGGCATTCAAAAATGTTATTAGCGATGTTCACCATTCTTCCAAAAAATGATGGAATCAATGTGCTTGAAGCAAGCAGCAAAGTGCCTTAATGCCTGCCTGAGGCGGGTATTGCTACAGGCAAGTGAAAGCAGAAGTCCAATCAGGCAAGGGAAAAGTACAGTGGTACTGTGTCTAATGTATCCTCTGAAAACTTCTTGGCATAGTAGTTACAAAAAAATTGGTAACACAACCAAGAGTGACGTTAAATATTCCTGAAACATAGATAGATCATCATCCAATGGACCCCTGTGTTTCCCATTCAGACCAGTAAACTAAACCACTGATGACGAATCTAACACCGAATGTGTTGAACGCGTCTGCCGATCAGAGTGTGATTCCGTCTGATCTCAAATCAAACAGCTCTCGCCGTAATGTGTGACATTTACACTCATTACGCCTCTGCTGTTCGTGTGAGAATGAGCAGTCTGCCTGGAACAGCCTGGAAAGCTGAGGCAGCTCAGTTTGTGCATCAGCATTGATCATTCAACAGTGTAAGAACAGACCGTGCATACCTTTCAAGGAGATTTTATACATGTATAATTATATTAATTATGCACACATTCACGTCGGACAATTAGAGACACTCAATTTAACATGAATCACGATGTAGGAAGGAAGAAATGAGGAAATCAGACCAGAACCAATGAGATTATCACAATGCGACAGCGCAGTCCCGCAAAAATGCAAACAGGAATCTGAATAAATTGTATCTGCAATAATAATTTGCTCCAGAACCCTTAATCCATTACTAATACTCTTAAGCTGAAGGGATGATAAAGCATATCCTCCTAAAATCCTTTCTTAATGAAGACACGTTCATATATTGGACATTGATGATTCGGCATTTGTATTCAAAGATGCTAATATTCCAATTACTGACGGAAATGAAGGATATATCTTTAATAAATGTTGTCTATGGCGATGGCTTTAATGAGCACATCCTGGCCCGTGTCATTTATTTTTAAACTTGGCTTTTTGTCATCCAGAATAAATGCTCATGTTCTGGTGTGCAAAAAAAAACAAACGAAAACCGACTTGTACTGTTCTGTGAATAATTTGACATCCAATGTGTTTCCTTAGATCTTCCTGATTAAAATAGATCAACTTGTCAAGTTTGACTATGAAATGGCAACAAAGACAAACAGCCTCTCTTTTCAACACTGAGTTCCACAGTGGAACGGATACAAAAACTCAGACGAGACAATTCTTCTTCATTTTTGTGTCTGTCTTTTTGCCTCCAGGCTGTCGACATAACCATGTTTCCCTGACCTCCAGATTATTATTCTTGCCTTCTCGCCTGGCTGGGAGAGTCTGGGAGGGAGGAAAGTGAGAGAAAGACTCACCCCTCCCTCAGCAAATAACCTTGATGTGCCTTGAGCAACGCACAATTCCAAAATTACAAAGTTTTCTTTGGCAACTCCCAGCTGAATTTGTATAGCAAGTTAAGTTTTTTTATTCACCCTTTTAAACACACACACACCTCGTCGTCTTCACGCCCTTCTTGTTCGTGACACTGTGGTGAATGACATCCTTAATGGACTTCAGGAGTCGTCAGCGACTGGCGGGACGTGATAGCATCAGTGCTGCAGCTATGACACCAGTGGGACGACTGGGGCGGCAGTGGAATCGGACTGGGATGATCTGACCACAGGACCGCCGCTATCGGCGGGCTCATCTCTGCTGAGAATGAGATCCCTCTCATGACCTTCACAAGATCCTAATCACAGCCAGACAAAAAAAAAAAAGAGTATGCGCTGCTGTCAGTCAGAGAATGCAAAGTTCTGTGTGTGTGTGTGTGTGTGCGTGTGAAGCTGCTGAGTATAGTATAAGTGATAAAAAGATTAGTCACTGAGGAAATCCTCATTGCAACCTCTACTTTTATTTGAACGTTTACTGTTTCTGTAATCAGAGTTTTAATGAAGAATAAATATAGTAACTTCTGATAAGCACATATCAGTTTAAGTCTAATTTAATTGGGGTTTCTACTGAGTCCTGGATCCAGATCAGCATCATTAATATCAGTAGACAGAATATAAGGATATATTCAAGGATTATTTTAGCACATTTTAGGCAATAAATTTTCAATCCAGAGTGGATGGAAATGAATGAAACTGATTATCTGAAGAATAATGGAATATTGTGACAAAACTAAATGCAGCCCATTAGCAGCATTGTTTTCATGGGACACCTTTTGGATTTAGGCATAAACAAAGTGATGAAGTTGTTGAAACTAACAATGATTGCACCTCCAATAGTATTATCGATTGACAAGCACTAGAACACTTGCTTTGCTATATTTGCTATATTCTGATTTACCTGAGTGAGCGCTTGTAATCTCCTTATTCAAAAAATAATGATATAATCTTAACTCTTTCGTAACACTCAGATTAAAAAAAAGAAAAGAAAAAAGGCAGTGGGGACTTCGCAGTTATTCCTTTGCAGCAGGTTTTTAGAGGAAAATGTGATTCTGCTTCCAAATCGTTGTAACCCAGTCTGCATCTGTAGAATCGTTAATCAGATTTCTTCTTCAGAGAGGGAAAAGAGACAAAGGGCTTATCTGGCGGCCGTCTGATCTGCTCTGCACATTGAACACAAAGGGCCGATAAGACCACACGACTCAGCTGTGTTCCTCAGCCACGATGGAATCCATTATCCACCATTCCATTTGCATTTAGGACAGGATGAGAAGGGCGATTGGACTCAGAGCTGGATTGAAGTCTCCTTCACCGGCCTGCAGTGTGTCCAGCTGTGCATCAAACTAGATACCAGCACAGCAGCAGTCTGCAAAATCACCAATTACATTACGCTGTCAAGGATTCCTTCCAACACATGAGTAATGTATGGAAAAATGTAAGTACGTGTGTTCCAGATCAATCTGCCCCAGCTTGTTTGCTATCTGTAAAATCAGGGAAGCTTGTTAGCTATGCCCACTTTTGACCACATTCTGCATGTGATATATTTAAGGCCAGGATGGAGAAGCAGGATGTATGTTTTTCTTCTTTTTTTTTTTTGGCTCACTGTGCTGCAGTTTTTATTATCTGTCTGCCACTTTGGTCCAGATCAAAACATCTTCACAACTGCATCAGCACGGGCTGTGTAAAAGCTTCACAGAGCTGCCGCTGCAAAAGTTTACACTCGATTTCCAACTCACTGGGTGCAAAGGAAAAGAAGAGAACAGGATATAAACGTTCCAATTTGTCCTCGTGCTGAACGAAGCGATGCTGCAGCAGCGGTTGAGCGAAGATATATATTATTAGGGATGATATTTGTCCAACATAAGAGTTCTATTGTTGCTGCACCGGTGAGACCGGGGCTTCACAGAGAAACACCCTGAAGGAATGGACCGTTTCTGGTGGTTTTGCGGAGGTGGGGAGGTTGCATCAAACTATCTGCAAGGATCAGCTGTCTGTTGCAATTGTTGCATTCAACCATGGAATAAATCACAAGTGTCCTCACGGCATAAATCAGATGGGCTGTTCTGCCTCATCTCATTTAGATGTGCATTAAAAACTCAGTAGATGCAGTATATATGCACATCCCGACAGAGCTATAGACAAATGCTGCGCTCGCCCCTAAAGCAAGAGGTGTGAGCTGTTATCACTTTCAGGAGGATAAACAATGTTAGTGAAAATACTAATCTTGGCGTAGCAGCTCAGAGCATCTCCTCCATTACTGGGGGGTATAAATAGCATAATTAGCCACGAGAGGAAACACAAATGCCACTTATCTTACTAACCGCTGCACAGCGTTCGATGTTTCTCACTCCAACCCATCCTCCCATGCTGCACCTTCACGGCACGCTCCATATCCGGGGCTGAAGGGAAATTCAGAGAAGCAGGATCGGGAATGCAGGGAGAAGACAAGGGCAGATGGTGTTTTATGCAGTTTATATTCTGTTTTATCTTCAGGCCCTTGAGGCCGGGATGTTCAGGTCTCCGGGGAGACGGGGGGATGTGAGGATGAGCGGATATGAGCTCTCATGTCGGGCGTTTCACCAGGCGGCTCGCATCCATCTATGACAAGCGACACACACATTTAGGGGCGCAGAGCAAGCTCTCTTTCACGCTCACACAAAGAAAAGCGGCAGAAGGTGGCGTTGAAGATACCTCGAACGCCGTCTCAGAGGTCGTGGAGCCAGATGTTGTCCACTGTGGCAAAGAGGAGAAGTGGGGCATTCAGTACACTGGATCCGAGCACACTCAGCCAGAGGGCGTCAAAGCGAACCGTGACTTTTTATGCAGAAGAAGAAAGACTGAAAATATTTTGTATAAAGTCAGTCGATTTTTTTATCAGGAAGTCATTGTTTTTTTTAATTTTTATTTCTTAAAACTGGAAATATTCCATTAATCATACGATGTATTTATTTATATTATGTAAATAATGGAAGAACCGTTCCACCTGTCGTTTTTTAATGTGCTTGAGGGATTTCGGAGGAAAAGCACTGGTTTAGTGTCACATTGACATCATCATGCTGATTCATCACATTCGACTACTGCTAATGCTACCGCGGCATTTCATACTGCTTCATGTTCACATTAGAATCCTTGTAAAGTGTGGCATGGCTTTTATTATCAAGCAATTACAGGAAATACAGGCCGAGTTTTATTTTGTTAAAGTCGGCCAACAGATGCACCAGTTTCTCTCATTTTACATTCTTAAATTTATAACCGTTCAACTGTCTCCACAGAACTCTTGTATCAAGAGGAACAGATTGCAGATACATTCAAATTATGGTGAGCCCAAGTTAGTTTCACTGTGCTTCATTTATATCAATGCACTATATGCTGTCTCTTGTGACCCATCAGTCGTAAAACTCCAAGCAAAAAACCGCTGGATAGTTTCAAACGTTAAAAGCTCACACCACCCCCTTCTTCTAAAGCTGGAACGTTCGAGGATGCTTCAAGCCTTCACTGTAAGCTGTGTGTAGCAATGACACATCTTTTTTTTTTTTTAATGACGGTGCGACATTCTGATTCCTCCAGGAAAAATCAAGTACAGTCGTCAACTTCTGATTCATCGTGGGACCTGTGATTAGGACCAGACTTTAACGCTCCTCTCACCTCGGTGCTGTGTGGGAGAAGCTACTTAGTGCTTGCTGACAGTCACTCTAGCTTATGACTCAGAGCTGGGTAACTATTCAAACACAGAGCGCTGTGAATGGCACCTGGGAGGTTGCCCACTTTGGTGGAATGAGTTGGAACAAAATTAACCTGTCAGTGTCACCGAGGGTGCGGTTCTATTCTATGGAGACATGCTCAGCCAAGGAGCATCTCTCCAAGGAGCTCATGGACACAGACGAGACAGACAAAATGGTTAAGTGCAGCGTAGCTACGATATAAGGAAGGTGCAAGTCTCGATGTAACTAATGACCACACTCAGGGACATTGTTATTCTACATTATCACAGACGTCTATAACCGTCACATATTTGCTGTTTTGGCGACTTTTCAAGTCACTTCCCTCCTGCAGTCCTATTGATGTAGAGGGGCGTTCCATTGCAGGTTGATGGGCGGACCATTTATGGACCGGTGTACACATTTACATACAAAGAGGGAGCAAGACGATGGGGACACATTTAGATTGCCAGACCCGATAATGGCCCAGGATGAAAATCCAGGGATCATCCAAGTCACCGGAGCCCTATCCTCTCCAAATAGCAAAGGCTGAAAAGCCTGAACAATATAAATGTTGAAAGTACTAAAAATATTGCCAACTCATGCAGCTGCCTTTCTAAAAGCTGATCTGTGTCCTCGCATTTTACTGAAGGCTTATTGGATGACGAATGTGTTCAGCACAGCCCATCAGTGGATACCTGATGAATTATAGGCTGGAAACATGCTTACAATTCGTTGCATGGACATTCACAAATTGTAAGCGAAAGATAAAATATTGTCTGCAATTATGCAACCAGATTCTCTGTGCAGACACATCTGGTTAGTTGCATTTTCCCTGGATAGTTCCTGGCAATCCATATTTCACTTTCTGCAGGGTTATGGGAAGCATCTCCCCAGAGGCTTTCCGCTTGTCACACTGTCAACTCGGATGCCCCACCAGGAGAACAAATTGTTGATGCTTGCCAAAGCCCACACGTCCGCTTCTTCTTCGGTCCCCATTTCAATTTCTATCCCAGTGATTTTTTTTTTATGACGTCTATCTTAGGACTTAAGTCGCAGCTGTGGAAAAAAAAAATAGGAAGAAGAAGGCGAAGAGGCGTTATTACTGGATGTGCCGCCGAACGGGGTGTAAAGCAGCGTCTCACACATTGCACGCATTTTGCATAATTCAAGCATTTAATGCAGCCTGATTCTGAATCTAGAATCTAAAAGGTCCATTATTTTTAAATGCCTGTTTTGTCATTTGTTTTTATTATTTATAACTTTTTTAAATATTTTGCATATGAATCCCTCTGCATATATTATGTCTGTTTTGCTGAATTACACAAAACACTCAATTAATTAATGGAGAGAAATGTAAATGTTGTATATCTAGAGATTAATGGTGTTTTACACCACTTAGATAGAAATGTGTTAAAAAATTAGGACTTTGATCAACTTGACTTACATTCCCATTTCTTTTGCTGCCATTTAAATTCATTTTTTTCTCTCGTTTTTATTTAACTGGCAGTGATTTCACTTGGCTCACCATTACTGTCATTGAAATGACTGCTAGTCCTCTTGGCACACACAGCATCAGAATATCACCAGTAAATGATATACCATTAAGGGGAGCCCATTCCAAAACAGCGAAACCATGTAATTGGAAAAGCCTGAAGGAATAATTTTATAAGAGAGGAACAAAATTACCCCAAAAGTTCCTCTTAAAAGTCCATATAGTCCTATAAATGATGACTATAGGTACTAATCCTGCCCCTGGGCTGTCATTTATCTCACCATGGAATGCAAATTACAGTCCTCATAAGGCCGTAATGGTGCACTATTTTATTTATGTGGTTATGATTACATTGCTTCTGTCCTTTGAATATTCAAAATGTGTCAAGTGAAAATGATTAGATGTAATGTGATCACTGGGACCAAAACATGTACGACGATCCACTATGAATTAAAACACAGCAGCATTCAGCCATCCCACGGATTCCAAGGAAGGATTGATGAGACGCCATTAAAGTTCAGATCAAGCCCGATAGTCTCAAAACTGTTCGTAATGAATAACGTTCAGTTATTGTCAGCGCCGGTCTCCCATGTTTCATTTGCGGGAACGCAGAACCGTGTTGGTTCTCTTTTGCTGATGTAATAACCATGTGAATGCAAATGTATTCAAAAAGAATGGGAAAGGTCTTCTGCAGAGATTAATAATAAGAGGAACGTACAGGGAGGTGTGTACACGTGAGTCTTTGTCGATGTGAGAGATAGTGTGTGTGTGATGTTACAAGGCCTGAATGTAAAAGATGGATCACTATGGAGCCAGATTGCAAGCCAGCAGGGAAACAGAGTAATTATGATGTGCGGGGAAGCAAGGTGAGAGCAGTCTTAAGGACTGCCCCCCCCCCCCCCCCCCCAGCCATCAGATCCTCAAGCATACTTCATTGCATCACATGGCCAATTACATTGTGTGTCAGTGAGTGATTTATTGCACACCAGATCGGCCACGCTTGACATTTGGAAATGAGTTCGATTAGGTCTTCAGTTTGACACCTACAGCAGTATATTTGGAGGGGTGACAGGCGGTATCCAGTTTAAATGTTCATATGTACGCAACCATTCTGAAACTGGACTATATCAACCCATGCTTTTGTGTAAAGTGTGACCGGCAGCATTTGGGTCGATGGAATGCAATGAGCATAGTCATGAATATGCACACTGAATCATGTGTATATATTTTGACTCAATTTGCCACGAGGGTTTAAGAAGCACTGGAAAAATAAATGAATCAGACATTTAGGATGTCATCCGGTACAGACATTGGTACTCAGAGCAACGGTATTGATTTCTCCATTGTTTAGCAGATGTGACAATAATATGGTCCAGCATTTTGGTCAAAGTATATTTTATTTCTTGTGCTGGTATAAGCTCTAATTTGTCGTTGTTGGATGACTCCTCTAATATACAGTTGATGTTGCTAAAGCATCTTTAAACCAAAGCATGCTTTTTTTTTCCTCCTTTGAAACTCTATAAAGAAATTTAGTTGCCTAAACTGAAAGAAAGTTTCTCTCTTTGGTAAAATAACTGCCCACCATTCACCCCAACAGGACAGTGTGTCTTAAAGAAAGGAACTTTCATTATATGTTGATTTTGGTGAGTGCTGTTGACAAAAGTAGCACAGCTTCACCCGTTGGCAAATATCTTTGTTTTCAGGCCAGTCAAAGATGCAACCTATTGAGCATCAGTATGAGGCAAAGCAGAAGCCTTTAAATCACGGCACAAAAACTAAAAAATAATCAACTTTCAATTGCCTTTTCTCAGAAGACTCAGAAAACAAATTCTTTCTGCAGTTACGTTTAATCAGAAATTTCATTTACCCCGTAGTGCTGCTGCATCACATTGGGAACTTAGCTAGTTTGTTCAAAAGCTATTGAAGCTGCTGCACTTGAGAGAAGTGGCTGACCCTTGACAGGATATGGGTTTTATGATGGGGTGTGTAATAAACATCCACGGTGCCCCCTAGAATAGTTCAATCAAGCCACATCTGCTGAGCAATTCAGATATTAATCTAGTGCAAAAGTGCCTCATGTCAACCTGCTCTGAAAATAAGCCTCTGTCTTGATGGCACCGCCTAAACGCAGCAGGAAGACGGCGAACTCTGAGTTTAGCTGTCCTTTTTGTGTTATTTGGACTGGAAGAACTGAATGCGTACGGATTGGATCAGAGGATATCAAAGGTGCAACACAAATTCCTCCAAGAGGTTGAAGAAGCCTCATCAGGAAGTCGCAAAGGATCCAAAGAAGACATCTGAGGAACCTCGGAATTGATTGATGAATTGATTACTCCAAATTGTCCGTAGGTGTGTGGAGTGTGTGCGTGAGTGGTTGTCTGTCTCTGTGTGGCCTTGAAATGTGCTTGCGACGCTTCTCGCTCCTTAGCAAGCTGGGATAGGCTCCAGCAAAGTCGTGAACCGCAAAGCAGAAAAGTGTCAAGAAAATGGACGGATGACATTTGAACCGAGACCTTTCGTTTTCATTGTTTTTCACAGAACTGTGTAGAAAATAAAACCCCACCAAAAACAAAACTTTAAATCTCTTCATGAAATATTCTTCCAAGATGCTCTAAGCTGTTGGAAAAATAAAATGAAACGCATGAGATTCCTGGTTGTCCTACCGGATAGAATCTGCTCCAGACAGTAATAAATTAAACTGGAAAAGTAGAAAAAATTGCTTTTACTGCTGTTCGAAATCAGTCATACTTCAAAAGTCACAAGCAATTGCCTTAGACTCGACGGCTGTGCGGCAACGTGAGCTAAACGCCACGGCTTCCCGCACGTGTCAGAACGCTTAGGTGTAGCGGCACTGATACCGGCAGAGCTTCGAAGCGGGTCCTCCGGTGAAACAGAATCAGGTGTTGCACAGAGCTCCGCCGTTTATAATGACTTGCCATAAACCCCTCCTTTTATTTCTCCTTAAACATTTGAGCAAGCTAATTCTCAAGTATCTCAGTTATAGGTGCCACATGTGCCGAAATGAACTCACCAGATGTTTTGCAACTGTATACCGATATATCTGATGGTGAGTTCTGAAAATAACTGACTGTGTTCTTCCTAATACTCGCGGATAATCATGGAGAAAAACAACACCGGCTGAACTTTAATACATCTCAGCTGCTGCTGCGAGAGAAGGTAATGCATCGTGGATAAACCCGGAGTGTGTTTAACTAAATACTAATGAATGGCAACCACTTTTTTTTTTCAGATGAGTAATTTCTTCTCGGAGTGTGTTTAGGAACGTTAACACGGAGAACACGTTAAACCACAGATGGGCGATATTTGCATGGATGACAATTACAGAGCATCAGATTCGTGTCGAATGACTCATTGTATCGCCCTGCTGTCCCACTGAAGTGGTAAATAGCCGCCACTTCTTTCCTCATTTGCATCACAATGCAAGTAATCATCAAAGATGGCCGCTTATGTTCTTTTACAGAAAGGCTCGGGAGCCATAAACGCTCCGTTCACCACGGCCCGACAATAAATAAGAAAGGTGATCTCCTGCAATATGGGAATTTATGACACACACACACACCAAATGGAGTGATTCATTGCATCGCATTTCCGTGACTGTTTTACTCGTGTGGACGTCAGCGCTGGGCTCCAGGACGACACACACACCGAACACATTGTTAATAAACCCATGCTGTCTTTGACTTTGGACGAGATGCTGCGCTACATTTGACAGAGACGTCTTCCTCGCGCTCACTATTTAGTTTAGTTCGCCTTATACTCGCTAGAGAATGGTAATTTATGCTGCCGCATCCTGTTGCTCTCCAGCCAAAATCTCAGGGTGATATTTGATTAATCAGGTGGATTGTGGAAAGTCGCACGAGAGCATCCATTCACTCCTCTTTGTGCTTCCTCCGCTGGTGTCTTTCTGATGATAGAACATCTTTGCCAAAGAGCTTTCTGGAACAATAAGCATCTAGATGGGGCGGGATTTAAAACAAATGGAGATGAAAAATCCAGACCAAAATCATGGATGACACTGTATTTCTTTGTGGAGAAGCTGAAACATTCATTTTTGAAAGCCTTCAGTCATGATACACAATGCCACCATCACTCCGCAGTGAGAAAGGTGAAACCTAATTCGATCGGAGAGATTACAAACATGTCTTTTTAGCCCCATCAGTCATGTCAGAGAACCACAAAGCCTTGTCAGTTGACAGGCCCTTGTCATTTCCTGCATCTTGATTTATCTATCTGTCGTTCTTTGGCATTTCGTGACGCCCTCCTGTTTGAAGCCGGTGTGTGAGGTCACCTCGGCAGCGAGGCATTTTTAGTCAGTGTGTTTCAGAAGGCACGAGGCTTTGGCGGGCTGGGCTCACGCTGTGGGGTTACGTGCAATATTCAAGACGTATGGGAGTCTCACAGCTGTCAAAACTAGTGTTGTGAAACCTGAGAAGAAGAAAAAAAAGTCCTCGCTGCGTTTGTCAGAGACATGTCCCTGACCTGGAAACTCTGAATGTACAGTACTTCTGTGTGATGTCATTTCAAACATTGTGGAAGAATCAAAAAGCAGTCAAAATGGACACAGCCTTAGAGACAGGGTGAGAAGCTCGGTCACCAGGGAGGAACTCGGAGTGGAGCCTCTGCTCCTCAACATCGAGAGGAGTCAGTTGAGGTGGCTGGGGCATCTATCTCGGATGCCTCTCTCAGCTGGTTCCTGGAACGCCTCGGGATCCCCCTGGGAGAGCTGGAGGAGGTTGCTGGGGACAGGGAAGTCTGGAAGTCCATGCTGAGACTGTGGCATCCGTGACCCGGCCCCCGGATAAGCGATGGAAGATGGATGGATGCTAAAAAAGGATGGATTTCCACAGAACCTGGTGAAAAGCTTGAACACGGTCAATAAACTGCTTGCTAAATAATGATGACAATCTGAATAAACTTTCACATTCATTAATTTTGCTCAAGCTGGTCAAAGGAATGCACTGATTGTCATTCCACTTGAATGTAACGCACTATGGCGAGCAATGTGCCTAGCTGGATCTCCCTGACTATTGGTATCATCGTGGACGTGACGAGGCTCTTATCCATAGTAAGAGAAACACACTCATTTTCATGTCACCATTTATTAGGGATTTTCTTTCTTTTTTTACTGCATTGATAGGAACCAGAAGAATATAAATCTAAATTCAGTGTGTTGGCACCACTAACTGTTTTCTGTGTTATTTGCTCAATTCTTTCTATTAGTTCCAGTTGAAGTTTAGCTTTTGATGTTTTCACATCCTTAAATCGTTGCAGGTGATGATTTCTTTGCCGTTCTGAATCATTTTGCCTTCAGAGGCCTCCCGATCCTTTCATGTGTTTAATATAACATGGCTATTGACCACAGGCCATAAAGGCCTAAGACGCTCCAAGCGAGAGTCTGCTTAGCTGTCAGCCCCCTGTGAACAGAGATCAGTATTAATATGAACGCCCCCCTCCTCCTCGTGTTTTCTTCTTTATCTGTCCATTTGATCTCAACATTTACTTTGGCAAGCTTACAAATCATAAGCAGAATAAGATTCTCCTTTCTAAACAGGGTAGACTCGACTCGGATCCCCAGCATTCCGGACACGCTTTGGAGCTTTACTGCTGCTGTAGCTGGTGTCAGCGCCCTTTCCTCTCTTAGCGTGGCATCAACGTGATCCCAGCAGCTGAGTAATTATTTCAGCAGTGCGACGGTAAATGTCAAGGACACGAGGATGTCACAAGGTCTGTCGTACTGCGGCTGTTGCCTTACACTCACAGAACGGGACTACAGTGTAAGAGAGGTGAAGCTGAGACGCTCCCGTCTCATCTCATGACCACATCCGGTCGCAATCTACTCCTCAGCTCCGGCCTCGGGCTACTCTCTTATCCCCAGCCCTACAAACGTATTTGTAAATGTCCATGATCTCACCATACCCAATTGGACACCTGTTCTCAAAGACCTCATTAGCTCATTTAGAGGAATGTCTCGTCCACTTCATAAAATAAGCATCACTATTAAAACTATTAAATGGAGCACACAACTGATCAATGACAAGATGGAAAAATATTCATCCAAAGTCTTATGTTCATACCTGAAAACGGCAGACTTACTCAGGACACACAATTATTCACCAATACTGCAGGTGTAAAACCTCCTCCCACATCAAAGTCTGGATAACATCTGGATCTTGGTCTGACTAAAGACTTGGGCTTGGACAAGATCAAATTTAGTCTTTTTTTTTCATGGTTTGGACATCCTGAAGAATTACAGGAAGTCTCAGCAGACAGCAATCACCTATAAATAAAGGAAGAAGAATCGCATATGGAAAAGGAAGGTTAAAAACGAGCTGTTATAACATGGGACAAGGAAGTGGATAGGCATTTAATCGCGGTGCCGGTCAAAGTCAACTGGAATGACCACATAAATCCTGACACTTCTAATGTAGTCCCTGAAAGGATGACCGCTGGATGAGAGGAGAGGAACAACACCGTAAGTAGGAGGACAACTTTCCTTTTTATAATGACCGGAACAGCATTGTAGGGTCCTTGGCGCCATCAGGGTGCCGCTACCACTCTTTTTTTTTTAAATGTCTGTTCATTTTATTTTCCCCTTGTTTATTGCTGGCAGTAAACTTCCAATTCTAAAAAGCCCTTTGAGATTCTGAATGATTTGTTGCACCAGTCAGGGTTTGTGGTCTTTGTCCAGAGAAGGTTTCACACCCGCAGTTTTGGTCTAAATCGGATTGAAGTCTGAAAGTCTGAGGAGACGAGTCCAGAAGTCTTGACAAATTGAAAATTACATTTTTGAAAAAAGGTCAAATTTGGGTCCTTTGAGGGTCACAAACAGAAGAAATTGCCATTTAACAAGATAAAGTCATTCCGCTTCGACTTCAGATTTGAAACTGATGAAGACTTTGTTGCAACATTTGGGAAAGTGTTAGCAGCATAAGTCAAACGGGTTCAACTCATGTCAGCCTCACTGTGACATTTATATCGAGTGAGGAAGAGGAAAGCGCCGAGTCAGGTCAGCGGATCGAAAATGAACTCCCAGCTCATTGATGAGCAACTGTCGATTTAACTAATGGAGTCCGGGGATTATGATGTTCAAGTTGAACCCTATGTGTTCAAATGAATTGCTGAACTTTTCTATTGAGTGAAAAGACAATCAAAAGAGTTCCAGTTTCTGTTAGGATATTTTATTTCTCATCACTGCTGACAAACAATGCTAGACAAACAAAACACAAAATATATTTTCTGGCTCAGGATCTGACAACAAACACATTTATCAAGCACAGGTAATTGGACCTGCAATGCTAAGTGAGTTTCTCCAACTGGCCCCTCCTCTAGGCGCGGTCATTCATCGGTGCGGCGGGGGGGATCTTTGCTGATGAGGCTCTTATTGATTGAGGGTGGCCATCGCCCCTCTGGGCGTCATCTTAACCCTGGCCCCGGCAGATTAATGTGCTTTTCACAGAGTTTTATCTTTGCCCTAATGCCTCTTTGTTCAGCACCGTATTGGTGTTTCTGTCACATTGTTAAATCTATGGCGCAATATCACTCTCTTGAAAAGGCCTCATCGAGGTGTCAAGCTTTACAGATATATGGCCCAATATGTCTAGAAGAGGGAAGGGGAGCAGGAAGGAGCGGTAAACTCATAAACCTATATCTTCATTGTGATTGATGGTGTCTAACATCCCGTTACGGAACAGGCAAAAGAGACAAAAAAAAAAAAAAAGGCAGCAATTGAGTTCGATGTATTCCTGACATCCTTGATGAAATTATTTCACAGTTTTCTGATGCCCATGATGAGCGTTTCCATTTTCCTTTGACCTGGACAATTTCCTCAAACATGTCGGTCAAAGACGGTGCGTTCGGTGTTCTCAGCATTCTCTATGTAAAGCTGCTGCTCTCAGAGACAAGCCAGCTGTTGAGAACTGCCAACAGTTTTGGTCAAGTTTCTAAGGAAGCTATTCTCACTGATTGAAATGCATCCTCTGTTATTATGGCAATTATTGAGCCCCTCTTACTATCCAGTTCTGCTTCCTCCAGCTGGCCCGGTTTGGTCATATCCCACACTTCAGTTGAATTGCATCAAAGTGCTGAGAAGCAAAGCTGTTATAACCGTCAGCTCTAACACTAAACACTAATTATTTGACACTAGAATAAGTTGGCCTTTTTATGCCATTTTTCAATGCACAGTACACTGAATACGTCAAGAATCTTCTTTTAGATCCCTGTATTCAAAGCCCTTAGTTTTTGAGTATTAAGTATACACTAATTTAAGCCCAGAAAACAACAAATGTCCATCCAGCTGTCTGAGTAAATACCAACGTTGTCTGAGGACTGATGAATCACAACCAAAGCAATTAAATTCAATGAGAAATAAACAACAATAAATAAAGGAATAAAATAATAATAATATTGCAAAAGTATAAAAAATGTCAAAGCACAAAATACATGAAGAATACAATTACAGACACGCGGTAATATAAATATTTTTTACCCTAGATTTTGAAATAGCATTAAAATAAATAAAATTAAAACAGCTGTAAAAGTCTTCTCATTTGGCCAAAGGTAACCAGTTCAGTTTTGTCCTCCCTGGCACCCACAACCGGTCGGACTGCCCAGAGGAATGCTTCTTTTCCAGGCATCAGAACGCCAGCCAGACAATGCCTGTCCTTTACGAAGGGTATCAGGGATTGGCAGGGGCATGATCTCCTCTTCTTGCAGGTCTTTTGTGACTCCCTGGAGGGGCTGAGGCCAGGCAAGCTCCCTGGCGCCACTCTGCTCTTTCACCCAGTCAGACTTCATTAGCCTCGGCTGCAACATTCCTTTTGCTTGAGGTCCACAGTCCTCGATGGAGTGACTCAAGGCAGCAACACAATAAACCAAGCCAAGTTTCTTCAAAGGTCTTCAGTTATTTGCATTTAATGGTAAGCTGCTAGATAATAAGTATCAAATACTAGTCAATGCATACTACTCCTTCATTATCTCCATTATCACCTAAACCGAAACTGGTGTTAACCTCTCACAAATAAATATGCTATACTATAAAAGGCTCAGTGTCCAACTCATTGACTTATGGCTCCCTGATTGAAAGCATTACAGTGACGGCTGTTTGGAGTATAACTGAGGAATTAGCATGCACTACGGCGGCGCTCCTGCCCCGAAGCCATCATTTCTGAATGTCACACAGCAGCTGATATGTCAGGGATGGAAAATGTTTGCATGCACCGTACGCATACGCGAATATGTGTGTGTGTGTACATGCAATGTAGGTGTGTGCTAAGAAGGAAGTACTTCAATATTCAGGACAATTGAAGTAAACTGACCCAAGTCTCGCAAGGTTCTTGCATGTTAACTGTTAATGCATGAATCAACACAGGGGCTAAAGCAAGTATCAAGCGCAGGTAATGGAACATTTATGAATATTGTCAGAGAAAATCTTTTTTACAAAATCCATAAAACACACAACAGAAGCGTGATTAGATTATGTAATGTAAATTCTGCATGTGTGTTAAATTGCGGTACAGTTGATCTGAAGGTCAATCCAGTTCTTTTAGATGTTTAAACAATAATAAATATTGTTGTAACCTATAACAAACCCATATTAATTTAAGGTTTAAATTTTCTTCCAGTTAGCCCTAGTACAGATACAGATAATTACAGATGCAAACGCCCCCCCCCCCCCCCCCCCTCGTCTCGATTAGCATGCCCTCTGTGTCGTAGAGCTGAACATGGGGGATGAGGAGGTAGGAGTGATGGATGGGACTTCCATGCAGGATGCTGCAGTTTGCATCTAATCACAGACCTGCAATTAATGTTCAGTGTTTCTTAACAGTAACACTGTGACCTTCCCCTGATCCATTAAACATAATGTATTTATCAAAAGCCACAGTTCCTGAGTTGATGCCATTTTCCTCTTTGGCTTGAGGCTAGCGCTCGCACTGACCTTTTCAATTATAATTTCCTGCAGCGCTGTGCAAGTGTTCTGAAATTTTGATCCAGAGCTTTGCAAATTAATAGATTTTATGATATTTAGAAATAATCATGAGCGAAACGCTACTTCTGCTGTGGTATAGCTATGCTAAGAATAGTGCCGGGGAGACAGTTTTGATTTTAGACAGAATAGAGTTGTGTACATTAGAACTGCCCCGCTTAAATATATCCTCCTGAGACCCAGAGGAAAATAATATATATATATAAATATTTTTATACATCAAGTATTGGGGTAGTAAAAAACACATTGCAAAGATTATTTTGTTGTTACCTAATTTTAATAACATACAACAGGACTTAATTGATCTGAAACATTAACAAAATTCAAGAATACTTTAAGAAAATTGAAAGCTCATCTAAAATCTTTTTTATAGGAAGTATATATAAATATATATATATATTTATCTAAAATATTTAAATGAATTATTAGTTTGATTTAAACACAGTCTTTTCTAAATCATTCACATTATAATTATTGACTGTATTTTAAAAAGATAACCTTTCAGCAAGCTCCAACACCTCGATAACAGTAATCAAATCGCATTAGCTAGTCTGATCGAGCAGCACAACTCCTTTGTGAAGGTGCCTGATTGCATCAATAGCAGTCGATACCATACATCAATATGTATCAGTGCTCGTTCGGCACTGAGGGCAGGATCAATCGTACTGATAGGATAGAAACCTCTGAGCCTTAAATTTAACCCTCAGCCAAAGTCAAGCACCAGAAGTCAGCTCGGCCTGCAACAGGCCATTGTCAGGCGGACGTCAGCGAGTGAGCACGTGATCATTAATATTATGTTTCCAAAGGTCAGTGGTCGGTGATGGAGTCAGGTCAGGTCATGTCCCCTTCACTCTCTGATGATGCCCCTGTTGGAGCATGTCTTGAATACGCCTTTATCTCGCAGTGCATAACACATTCAGAGCCCAAATGGCTGCCTTTCAACACTTTGCACTATCCAGCTGTTATTAAAGGCCAACTCAACCTTCTTGCATGCCGTTTTCTGCAGTGAGAGGGTTCGAAAGGGGTCATTAGAATCTGAGTGGCACATGAAATGAAAAACGAAGATGATCAAGCACCAGGACGTTTTGCAGCAAGCATTTATCAAAGGGTGACTGAAAGGCATGTTATGGCATTGCTTTCATTATTCAGTCCCGGCTGTAGAAAACACTTTGTTTTCTGCGTGACATAAATATCCGCTTGCATGTTTCTTTGGCTTAACATGTTTCCTTGCCATGCACGTAACAGGACTGGAGTCGCAGAAAGAACAAGGCTTTGTAAGCATTAAATGCTTGAAACTGAAGTATGTGATTACCTGTCAACAGCATTTCAAGAGGGCAGGAGATAAAGGGATTCAAGGTGATTTCCTGGCAACAAATGAGTGTTGCTGCTCTCAGCTGGCCTTCATTTCCAATCTTCAGTTGTTTGGGCCTGATGAAATGTATGTGGATCATGTCTGTTTACTGTGGCCTAAATAACCTGGTCATTTAATAGTTCTATATGGCTTCAGCCATCTCGATGTAATTGAGGAACCAAACCAGAGGGATAAACAGCAATGATTTGGGAGCGTTGAGCTGAAGAACAGGAACAGGATGGATTTCCCTTGAGGATAACTCTCCATGTAAGTACTATTAACAAGTATGGATCCATACTTGTTAATAGTACTGTGAGTATGGACGTGGTGCCACGTCCATCATGGGCCGTTTCCTCACTAGTGGGAAGCTGGAACTTGGAATGCAGGCTAATGTTAGCAGCTTTGTCCGTCCTTCCAGGGGATTAGGGAAGTTCACACTTAAAAGCAACCCCCAGTTTAACCCATTCCACTTTCATGTGAATCATACTGCTTTGACTTATGAATAATAAAGAAGGAAATCAAACTGCATACATTCCTTACTGCAGGTTGATTGCATAACAAAATGTATTGAAATGTATCCTTTCCACAGGAAGGTTTGAGTTATCTCATGACCTCATCCTTTTTTTGTTCATAGAAGTGAACTTTTGTTCCATAAAATTAGTAGAAATATCTATTAAATAGCCTTTAAACATTGAAATGTATTTCCCTCAGGGTGGAACACCAGTCTGTTGCCAATGTAGTTGAGGTGTTTCTCAATATATATTTATTTATTTAAAAGCAGTAAAACCTGAATAAACTGGCATTGCCACATCATAACTTAGGTGTGTGATGTCACACTATATCAGCTGCTTTGGTGCCTGGAGGCTAGCACCATCTGCAGTGCAATTAAAAGAAAACCCTACAAACGAGCAAACACAGGCACAACATTATAAACACCAATCAGCAGTTTGCTGATTGGTGTTAATAACCTGAGCAAAGATATACATAGCTTACTATTTAGAGGCATCCCCTTAATTTAACGCTGCTCCTTAGCAGTTACGGGATTTGCAGACAGAAGGCATAAACCTTTAAGTCCAATAAATTAAAAACTTTACACAAGTTTTACACACTTTTCTGGATAAATTTGCACTCCTATGATCACTCCTGTGCACAGGAGTAAAGCCTATGCCCCTGTTCCTCAAGAGTCTGTTCAAAGCTGATTGGTCAAATTACGCCTGGGACCTTGTGTTCCTTGCTACTAATACTAAAGAAAAAATGTACCATAATCCAACTGCAGATAAATTCATGCATTCTTGCACTGGCTCAGGCATCGGGCTTTAATACACCCTCTGAGATTTAGAAGCAGAGCTGATGTAATGCTAATGCTAATAAAGTGACTTTGCTTAATAGCTGGTAATGACTTTCCTCTTGAGACTATTAACAGAAAATCAAGATGGGAACTAGAGACAAAAATTCCTGCCTCAGATCTTAGTGCTTTAACATGTAGACGCCATCACATGGACCTAATCATGCAGACCTCATGACTCAGATGGTTTCTGCTGATAAATTCTCTCTCTCTCTCTTTCTCTCTCTCAGTATAAATAAATAAAAACAGAGTATCAGTGTTCTGTGCGAATAAATGAATTCACATAAAATGCACATTTGATTTTGACATGATTAAATTAAATTAAATTGGATGTGGTAAATATTGTAGTGGATTTAAGATATTTTAAATATATTTTTTAAGGGTCAACAAATGCTATAAGGAAACAGAGTATATGCAACATATCAGACATATCAATAACCTCCGTTTCAGTGAGACTGGTTGAAAATGGTCAAAAGAAGTCTGTAATTAAAAGCCCAGCCTAAATTAAACTGGCCCGTTCCAATCTGAAATCCTGGCACCAAGCCTGATGGAAACTGTATTTGCACTCTTTGTAGCAACTCAATGCATCCGTGCTGCCTGACTCTTTGAAAGCATTTGTTTAATCTGAAGTACCAGATGCTCTACAGGAGAAGCTGTAGCGGCAAGAAGCATTCAACAGCCTGGCGTTCTCAGGAAATCTCATCTGCAGAAAAGTATTGATCTAGTAGATAGAACGAATCTGTTGGTGTGGGTATAAGTATTGACTTCACCTTAATTTACTTGTTGGGAAGGTATTTTCATGGTTTGACTGAAAGATCATCTGTCAGCAACACACACACACACACACACACACACACACATTAACTCACACACCGACTAAACCCTGCACAGGAGAGAAAAAAGAAAAAGAAAAAAGAAACCCACTTCCAATAGTAATCAAATGAATCAGATTAAGTGCCTTTCTGCCCTCCTATTTATCAGCCGGCTCTGTCTAAACAGAGGCTGATAATGCTGCGCAGTGCACAAGATGGCAAAGGCTAGCATCGATGCACTGTGTGCGCACATTTCACGCCTGCCCAGCTCAGGAGCTAATGAGTGCAGTTATCGTCTCACGAGAGGCCTGGCGGAGTAATCGAACAGCATTAATTCTAGCGCGATTCATTCTCAAACCAAATCACAGCTCAAAGTCCATTTGAGCCTGCGGGAATAGCGTTGATGGACAAAAGCAGATGCCATGATGATGGGCCCCGTCTCAAAAAAACAAATTATCTGGATTCTATATGTGGCCGCTTCCCTGATTAAATGCAGTGATTATATGCAAAGTTCAATGTAATCTCCAATTTGTCAATGGCACAATTAATTTTATTCTGAGATAATGTCACTTCTTTCCACGCACACACTGGAATACCAAAGTATGTGGCCATGAGTAGCATAGATTGGACTGGTTTCCAGTCCCCCCCTTCTAAGATGTATCCCTGTATCAAACAGGGACCCGTGGATTCAAAACACTAGTAATACACAGGACACCTTCAGAAAATATAATTTGGTTTAATTTACACCCACATCCATCTAATTGGTACACTATGTGAATCTCAATCCCTCCAAGTTTGAGGAACAGATGGAGCAGCAGACATAACTGCATCAATAAAAAAAAAAGATTTTCATGGCAACCATGACAACAACAAAAAAAGGGCATCACACAGCTAAATAGCCAAATATGGCACAATAATCTTCACAACCACGTATTTCCCAAATTCTCCCAGGAGAAGATGAATAGTTCAGGAACGGTGTAGCGGGAGAGGAGCCTTGACATCCTGCGGGCCTTCTACGAAGGCTGCCCCGGCCTCATACAGCTTCCAAGTGCATTGATGTGTGTGTCCTGTTGCCTGCCTAAGATGACAGAGATGGCACAGTGCCCTCAGCTGCATGCCGATGGCCATTAATTGAGTACCTGCCCGTCGTCCCGTCCCTGATTGATGACACAATTAGAGACGGGCCTGTTTGATGGAGATGCCTGGCAAACTTCTCTGTCTGCTGGCCTTCGTGCGGATGTGAGGCCTGGGTCCCCGAAGCTTTGGTGTGTCGCTAACCTTGCCTCGGCGCAAGGAGGTGCACTACTGCATGTGCATGCGTGTGTGTGTGTGTGTGTACATGTAGATGACTGTCCTGCTCCCCTGAACAATGAGCACAGCTTCAAGCATGGGGAAGCTGATTAAATTAAAGAGCCTCACAGGCAATCATGCCAAGGTCAAAGAGATGCTGTGCAAACTGTTTCTGGCACCAACTTTCCTTGGTGTGTGTGGAGATGTGGTTTAAGCTAAGGAGTGGCGGGGCAATCGTAGAATGTGGAAAATTGAATTGTCACTGTTGGTTTTGCTGCTTGCACGTCAGGGAGAAAATGAACTTTCAACAATGGCACAATCTGAGGTCCTGCTCCCGCGCCTTGTACGACAAAGATCCCAGGCAGCCTGACAGCGTGGACTTCCTGCCTGCTTGTCTTCATCGCTGGGATTCAGCCTTGTTTTGTTTTGAGTTTTTTACTTAGAAGATGAGCAGAAACTCTTTCATTATACCATTTCAGCTGTGCATCAAGTCCAGTCACTTTCTATATTTAATGAATGCAGACGCTTCCATACAGGCCACTGGGAGGGCGCGGAATGGTTTAATGAGTACGGCACGCTACGGTCTTCACTGTCAACAGAGCTCAGTCCAATTAAACTCCTGTGTGAGAGTGATGCGCAAACAACCCTCAACAGCAGCGGCATCAAGATACCAGTGGAGAACGCATCCTTAGGAGGAATGAAATCAATTCAACAGCTCCAGAGACTGTTTTTAGATTGAAGTTAAATATCGAAGCAAAAACAAAAAGGCACTTGGATTATGTATGGGCATTAATGAAGGGCAGCCTTTCATTGAATAATTCCTTCTTTATATGGAATATTTAATTATTTATTATAAATATTTAAAATTATTCTCCTCTGAACCGGACCGAATGTTCTTCTCTATAACGGAAAGGTTATTTTGCCACATGCTTATTTTTCACGTGAGCAAAAGCAGCATAAAAAAGCAGATGTCTGGTCGCGGCTGCATCTCCACCGTTTGGGATGCTGAATCTGCGGCCTGAAGCGCCTTCAAAGCAAATGACACAGACATTATGGCTGCACGTGCAACAGACCATTAGAGAAGATTAAAGACCAGTGCCAACCAGAACTGGCCACACAACAACACAGTAGTTGTTGTCCTGAAGCAGCAGAGCCAGCCATCCAGCTCCATTCGGAACCTGTGGCCGGACATCAGACGCACGCCGCTCGTGCAACACACACTCACACCTATGGATAGTACCAACTACGCCACCATGTCGCCCTCTCCGATAGATGTGTTTTATCATTTCTTTTAAATAAACCGATTACGCATCGATATTTGGAACAGAGTTCGGATCGAGGTGGGTGGGCACAGTGTCCCGGGATTTTCCCCAGGAAGCTGAGACTTCCAGGAACCCACCTACCCAATAAAACCAATACAGCAACCACAATGAGATGGATCGCTCCACTCATTTGCACTGGGTGTCTCCTATGTGGGCGGTGGGAGGTCTTTCACACATCCGTCTGCAGGGGGTTTACTGCCTCGTAATTTGTGGCTGTAGAGTATTTGAAGAATGAACAGCAGCTAGTTCTTAATGTTATTCCAATGCTATTCCATTTAAATGAAACGCTGCATTTAGTATCCTGACACGACAGCGCCACTATTGATAATGTGCGTTTTTTTATTTGCAAAAATCAACACCTCCTTTTTCGCCTCACAGTCGTCTTCCCTCTCCCTGTACAACAATAAATATGAGGCACTCAGACATGTTTTATACAGTGCAGTACAGCACTTGTAAAAAAGTAAGGCATTTTAATAGCTTGGATTTCCCACCACTCCAGTACAATAGCGCTTCCCCAGTTTAATGCAAATTTAATAGCAAGCTATTCCTCAGCTTCTCAGCAGAACGATGTGGATCCTAAATCACTGCGGTGCGTCCTCACTTACTTACAGGCCGACTTCATCACCAGGAGTTTGACGAAGCAGATGAGTGATAAACAAATACAGCAGCGATCTCGACAACACAGCAACCAGACAGAGGCTGGCGCTGAGTGGCCGATCCCAAATCAGCAGCTGCTGCTATTCCTCTGTGGTTTTCGGGGAAGTCTGCGGTTAATGACTCGCCATTGGAGCGGCTGCATGTCCCATGGAGAGACTCAGAACTGCAGGCCAAGCTCGAGTGCTATCAGATGCTTGTTTCCGAACACCAGTGGTGTCTGCATCATACGCTTAATTGGCAGTTTGAGCCTCTGCACTGCTGTCTGTGTTCCAAGTCATTAACATGTAATGTGCACGCCGGACCCGGGGCTCATAAGAACCACTCCTACCCGCCATAACATTTAAACAGCTTTGGGCCACGTTCACCCCCCCAGCTGTGAGACACAGAGTCCTGCGTTCCGTCTACAGTGGACGCCTCTCCAGTCTTGCTGCTTGAACTGTCACCGCCTCCCACCGACGGGCCTTTTGCTGCCGCCGTCCTCTCATGAGATCTTCAGGCTGGTTTTTGTCTCAGCAAGATGGGGAGGGGGGGGGGGGGGGGGAGGGAGTGCAGAGCAGTGGGAGAGCTGCTAACAGCTTGTTTAACATGTCTGTTTAATTCAACACCGCTCTTAACCCCACTGCTGATCTCTGATGCAACACGCAGCTCCTCCAATGTTAATGCAGGCCGCTGTAACGGGGAAATCAATCCATAATGTTCTGCTTCTCACTGAGAAGCAGAACGAGTCGTGAGACTCGAACAAGCTACGAACGTAGACTGGACCGGTTTGGTTGGGACTTTCAGAGGAAGCTTCGTCGGTTCAGGGAGGGGATCCCCGATTCAAGAGAATGAGACGAGCACAAGTCAAGAAAGGCTGTCAGAAAGCAAATATTTGTGTTAGTACCGGTAGATGGAGAGGAGTGGAAGCAGCAGCATAATCCCTGTTTATTAGTTGCAGTTAAATACAGAACAAAATGTCTAATTTATTTCAAACACACACACACACACACACACACACACACCAGCTTGATTCAAGTGAGAAAAGTTTTATGGAAACTATGTCAAGCTCCATGAGCTAGAGGGAAAGAATTCACAAGAGAAAATGAACCTCACTCACTCACTCACTACACCATTCTCGCAGCTGATATGTTCATGGGTTGGGAAGTGGCTCTTCATGAACCAAACAGACTTCAATCTTCTGGTCTCTTTTCCTGATTGCTACCGTCTACATTTACTAATTAGAGGACGTCAAACCTTTTATTAACAAATATTGTGGTAATATTCCAACCTGATAATTAATCAAAGCTTTTTATCCTATTACACCTTTTATTATTTAAAAAACAAGAACAAAGACACATCCGTGAAACTAACTCAATCAGTTATTCATAGCACTGAAGATCAAGCGGAGTGAAGCTCAGCATCGGTTCAGGCGTGCTCATTCACTCCATTTCCTCTTTCCTTCTTCTTAATCAGCTGACTATTAACCTGCCAATCATGCCGGCGGTGTCAGACTTTAAAAATAGTCCTCTGTGCGTCTGTCCGCTGTCATTTCAATGTGAAACTCCTGCCACCCTCCTCTTCCTCCTCCCTCACTCCCAGTTTAACATATCAACCCAGGATGATCTTGTCACTGACATCGCCAAAACAACCAGTTGTTTTTTCCCCCCCCACACACCATCACCAGTCTATGCTCCATCTGGGGTTTCCTCCTCCACTCGTGACTTCAGTTTTAAAACAGAATGATGTCACCACAGGGGCCTAATCGCCCGAGATTTATGTTGCATCTTCATCATGCACATGGCCATAAAACATATGATTGATTCACTCAGAATGAACTCCCTCTTGATCGATACCACGAGCTGAAGCCAACTCTCCCAGTGGAAAGTGGAGTGTCGGCTACCGCAGCTGTTGGGAATGACCCCGACTCAATATCTTTTTATGTTGTCTGTCTCCCTTTTCATGGACCCAATTGTGGCAAAGCCCACAACAACAAGTTAAAACCTATGACCACGCCTCTTTGTATATCACTTTGTGTTTTTAGTCGCTCGAGTGGCTTAAATCAGAGATCTGACAGGGGCAACGGCCGACATCATCTGGCCCCAAGCCGGTTAATGGCCTGTGTCGCAGCTGGAATTAAAGTGGTAGAATAAAATATTTTTAGCACCCCTCGACACATATATTACACCAATCAAATTAAAAGTATCTGTTGTCAGTCGGAACCTAAAATTCACAGCCGTTAGATTGTTGGGGCTGCTGTCACGGCAGGAAATATATTTAATGACTTCCTCTTGCTCAAATTCGGAACTATTACCAAAGACAAATCTCATTCTGGTTAAAAAGTGAACACACATGAAAGGGTGCTTTGTGGGTGATTCATCAGCTGTCTTTAAATTATATATATTAAAAAAAAAGTCAACACTTCTGCACAAACACAGGCTTTACTTTCTCTGGGGAGCATATTTAATACTTTAACGCAGAAGAATGCAGCTGTGAACAAAGAGCGCATGATTCATGATGACAACGTGAGTCACGATGGCCCGCTCTCAGTTTTCGGGGTTTCTCATACCATTGTGTGAACACAAGACAGAGGATGGTCTGAAACAATGAACAATGAGGAAACTGGAGCCAGCATACCTGAGCCTTCATCACCTGAATGCACCGATGACGTTGGAACTCATTTATCACTGGTGTAATGTCACGGCTGATTGCTCCTTTACTGTGCTGCTGCCTGACACTGAAACCAGCAGTGCTAACAAGTAGATGGATATTAAAACTTAAGCGGTAACACTTTTATTCCAAAAAGATTAAAAAAATATGGTTTTTTTAATAGGTTTGATGTAGAGGATTTAATTAAATGCAGGATTTTTACATGTAGAGTCAATTAGATTTAAATTTAAGAACCATTGTTTGAGACAACTTCCCCATGCATTACATGTTTCTGAAGGGACGTAATATGCAATAAAAACAATGTATTTAAATCTCCAGTAATCCATCATGTTAATCAGTCACGTTAGGTCGCGCTAGAATAAATCATCTAGAAATGTGACCTTTTATATTTAATGTGAATTCGAAAATGTCCCTGTCATTAAAACACTTGATATCATCGCTTAGGTATAAATTATTCTTTCAGTAATGTAACTTTTAATTAATTCAGCAAGGAGAACGAAGGTGGTTGAAGTGGATGGAAGTGTTGTGCAGTTGCAGCCTTTAATATTAGCGTCAGTGTAATTGCCTTTTCTGAGCATCTTAGACACATGTGAGCTCTATATGAGCTTTTTATGTGAGCACCCCCAAAACATTTATATAATAGAGTTTTATATCTTAATCTCAAATTCTGGAATTAGGTCCTTAACATTGTACACAAATATTGGAGAAAGTTAGGATAAGGTCAACATCAAAACCTGTTTATTATTTATACCTTGTCAAAAATTAACCTTGCTTGATCTCTCGTCTCCGATCGGTCTTAATGCTAGTGAAGAAATGTTGGCCCGACGGACCGACAGAGGACTGAAGACAGAGGGAGGGATAAGGAGGCGGGGTGACGAAGGGAATGAGGAGCAGGTGTGACAATCAGAGCAGGTGTGACAACGAGAGGGAACGAGGTCAGACAGAAGACAGGAAATAATGCAACACATAACGGCAGGGCATGAAAGTATAAAATAATACAAGGGAAAAAAACACAAACATGACAGACGTGTGCCACTTTACAATATACTCAAGCCCAGAGTACCAACACCTATTTCTTTAATAAAATGGTATTAACGCCATGCATTTATTACCGGGATGCGCAGAAGGAATAACTAATTTATATAATTTCCATTGTATCGATTATTAGAGTCTAAAAGGTGCTTTATTATGAAAAAAATTACCGTATTTTCTCCAATGTAACATTTGCCAGTGAATTTTCTTGGTCACGTGATACGCTACCAAAAATAACAGCCGTAAACTAGTGAAAAAGAGTAAAAAAAAAACAAAATGTATTTTAGAGCTTCTTTGCAAAGTAGAAAAGGCTGACCGAGGCATGCGCTGTGTGCTCCAATTCTTAAATACAATGAAACACAATATTGTTTGCCTCGCCATGTGTCACCATAAATAACCTCGCGTGTCTTAGGTTGCCGACCCCTGTTCTATCTACTCCAGTCTCTCACTGTCAGCCACTTTTATGTGATGACTATAAAAATGAAAGCATAAAAAAACCCGGTGATTTACATTTTTACATTGGAGTGTTTTCTGTGAAGAGGAGCGTGAACCTGATTAGCCTCACCCCGTTCCACCCTATGAGTCTCTGAACCTCAGCAGTGTTGTTAAACCTCCCGGGGGCCGAGGCCTCGCAAAGGCCTCCACTTGTACCGGACATGAAAATAAATAAAAAGAGCAAGCCTTTTTCTAAGTTTCCTCCTGGTCACCTCCAGAAAGCCTTGAGCCTTCGCCATTCATCACCATCTTCATTCATTACGGGCCTGCAGACGGCGAGTCTCGCTCTAGGTCACAGCTGCTCCGTCCCACCTGGAAGAGCGACTGCTCTGACCCGCAACATATGGAGGCGCTACCACGCTCAAAGTGGTCCAGGGGAGAAAGTTAAACTTTAATCTGGCCGGCTACTTGGGAATAAGCTCCAAGTTTCGCTGACAGGTGGCGTTTTAATTATTGAAAATACTTGGCTCATATTTAGTTTAGCCACAAATACATTTTCTCATCGGGAACAACGACCTGCATGCAGTCAGAACCATCCATCTGTATTTACTCCTTCCTTCCTAGCATCTCGTTTGTGTTGTTGCATATCTAACTAACGCGTACTACCTATCAGTAAAAACCAGGTCCACAAAACAGGTTTTGAAGTCATTATTTCTCTGTACTGGTTGGATCGGTCATGTTTCTCAGAATAACTCTCCAGGGCAAACCCACCCAGTGCTTCAATCAGAAACCACCAGCTCGCATTCAGCGACCCTAATCAGTAAATTCGTAATGTTTGGAGAGCTTGAGATGAACTTTGGACCAGAGGCAAACGTGTCGCAGTCTTTTTCCCACACAGCAGCCAGATATTGTCAGCTTTAAGCGAAGGCGGGAGGTCAGCTCGATATGTCATGCGACTAATGAAGCGAGTCCGCTGCTCCACTCTCTTGTGGACGCAGATAATGAAAACATTTTTAGGCAGCGTTTTAGATGGGCGAAACTGAGTCAATTATAAAGCAGCGGCGACCGCGGGATTCGTGATTGGGTCACAGCGGCGTCTCACACCTAACGACACATGAGGCAGTTTTAAAAGTGAATACATGCAGGTGGCGTTGGTGCAATGGCCTTTACAGGAACATTTCAGATAGCTTTAAATGTGCCCAGAAGATGCTACGCTCCGGTGTAGTGGGAGTAGATGTGTGTTATCGATCATCGTTGAAATGGATGCCACTGATCGGCAGCTCCGTTCAGCTTTACAGATCTTCATGGTGAGTTTCAGCTTTTCACGTTCGCCACTCTGACATCACTTAGCTCGGCCTTTCCCTCCTACGAAATGGAAGGCGGGCCTTTGCCAACAAGTTACATGCTTTAAAGGTTGATGTGTTTATTTAAGACACATTTGTTAAAAGTTAAATGTGTACATTAATTAACATTACGTGTGTATTCAGATGCTAACTCTATTTTGTTAGTTTTTATATATATATATATATATATATATATATACATATAGATAGATAATAGAATTTAAAAAAATCTGTGAAATCAGCTCAAGTTCTTTGTTTGGATGTTTGGATCCCTGAAAGAAGATTCAGCTGCTGCGATCGTGATCATTCTCCCGATTGGCAGCGGCTCACACACATTTGTAGAATAAATATGAATTAGATCTGACTTTGAATTCAAAAATAAGAACCAGAATTTTTTTTAAAGTGTGATATAATGTTAAACGATTTATTTATTTATGCAGCTAATGGTTCATGGTTACATGAAGCGAATCAATATCACCTAATCCATTAATGCATCATACGCAATATAAAATGATCACGATGTTATACAAAGGGCTATTTCTCTGCATAACCCGCACCTCTGGTGGACTGTTTTAAAGAACATTTACCCGATTAAAAAAAAACTCCTTTCACTTAATAAATATTTTAAAGCTGAGGATTCTTTCAATTCTGCCTTTCCACCAGTTATCTCACCTCCACACATACTCTTCCTGAGTCTGCCGTACCCTGCAGGAAGATGGTGACACGGAGTCTGCTTCAATCACATCTGCACTTCTTAAAACACAAATCCTGAGAATATATTGGCATAGACGTCGCTACGGACCTTCACGGTCTCCTCAAATCACTGACACAATGTGGGCTGCCAATCACGTGAAGGAAGTTAAAATACAGGAGAATGGAAGGAGGAATAAATCATAAATTGTAAGACCACGTAGTTGTGGATGTCGGAGAGTGGTGTTGATCTTTATTAGTGGTGTTATTATTTTGTAAACCTTATTTTAGGTTAAATTGGAATGTAAAATAGAAAATGCAACTTCAAAATAACCAAATAAGTCAATAAGCGCATGCAGGACATAGAGTCAACCTGAACTGTCAGCTCTCCATGCCGGTATAGGTTTTATTTCAGGACTCCGTCGGCAGGTTGCGTCACACTGCAAACAGCAGGGGCTGGTTCTGTCGTGTCGACACGCATTAAAAGCCTTCAAGGCCTGGAAGGGCTGCAGCGAAACAGCAGCTTTCAGAGCAATACTCATTTTGTCACCAATCAGGACTTGAGGAGGCACTTTTCTTCAGATGTAAAAGAGAACAGAAATCTGTATATTTTGTCATTTAAAAAAAACCACAAGCGTGGCAGTATCTCCTGCAGAGAGTGAGGACTTCATAGCCTTCATTTAGGCATGTGGAAGGCCTTTCTTATCTCAGTGGCACAAAGCACTTTTCCTTTACATCTCTGACACAGAGGAGAATTCTGCGTGCATAGTAATCTGCAGCTCAGTAGTCTGAAATTGGGAGGGGAAATTTAATTTGCATCTCAGAACAGTCCTGTGATTGATGATTGCTTTAAGTCTCCCCTGTGTTCAATGTTTAAATGCTGTCAGAGGAATTCCTGTCGAGGCTGTGCTGCTTTTTCTTTGGTCTCTTTCAACTCCTGACATCAAATTTTAATGACTAACATCAAACAGAGTGAGCACCTCTAGGAAACAGCTATGCTAAAGGAAAGATAAACCACAACTTGTAAGGCTGTTTCTCATTCTCCACAGAAATAAATAAAAAGCATGCAACTAATGCACATCATTGTATATATTTATAAAAACATTTATGTACATCAAGGCTATCCTAAACTAATTTAGTCATGACATTCACCGTTGGCAGCAAGTGAGCAAAAATCCACTGACCCATTCCAATATATGCTTGACCTAAAGTATGTGAAAGAGGCAGAGACCTGAATCCAGCCTTTAATTAAAGGCTGCAGAGGATAAAGGGCGGCGGTTTTAAATCAGACAATTTAATCTTAAATCTACCAGACGTCGATGTTTGTAATACCTGGAATACGATTGCTTTAAATTGCAGCCCTTAATGACTTCTCATCCACACTGAGACTGATTAGACGGCGCTTAAACGAGGATCACAAAGGAAAGCTGTTAGGGAGTTAGTACGAAGCAGAAAATTGAATGTTCTTTTGCTAGGCAAAAAAGAAAAGGAAAAAAAAAAACTTTTGCGCTAACACCTGTTCAATTCAAAGCCAAAATTCACATTTAATTATTTCCAACCATATGGAATATGACAAGCAGCGCCCCTTTTCTTGAAATGATGGCAGAATGCTAAACTGCTATGCTAAGATGTCTCCATCTTCCCGTACAGACAGAACAGGATAATTTAGCATGGTGTGGCTCAGAATTTCTAGTGTCTAACCTTAAATAGATTTAGCCAGACTATAGCTAAGTCCACACAGCCTCTCTTACTTCATGCCAGCATTTTGAGCTAAAGCGTAAAGGACAAAGAATACAAGATCACTCAGTGAAACACAGCAGGATATGACATTCATTTAGAGGAAACAGCTTGTTATAATGAAAAAATAAAAGGGAGTGATCGCTCAAATCCAATGGCTCTTTTATTTTCGAAAAGCTTCACTTAGGTATTTACAGTTTGTGCAAAAACATTTAAAGGTTTCAAGGACTTTACATTGTAAGTTCAACCTCAAGGCACATACATGGAACAACATCAATATTTCATCATGAGAACAGAAATTCAACTTTGGTTCCTAAGAAAACGGTGTGTGTGTGTGTGGGGGGGGGGGGGGGGGGGGCGACGACATAATACTGCAGCGTCTGTGTGAGAAGGCAGGATGGCGCGGTATTCCAACATGCCCGTTTTACATGCATTACACATCTCCAGCCTTCTTCTGCTAAACCGTTTGGACATCAGTCTGGGGGGGGGGGGGGGACCTAGCATATGACAAAAAATAAAGGGCTTTGACGCTAAATGCAGTGCATGCAGAAAATCTTTAATAGGTGTTCTTGGCAAATAGATATTTGCACTGACAATTTTGCGTACAGGAAGAGAAAAAAAAAGACTTCAAGATATTTTCTTTCAACCGCTTGTGTTTTGTGCAAAACAACCTATATGCAGATTAATTATTCCAATGGAATTCAATGAGTTTGAAGGGAAATTACCTCTCTGCACCCTGAAATGAAAATAATCCAGTGCTGTCTGTAAGATGTTTTGTGTAATTTGATTGGTCAGCCCCATCCTTTCATCGAATGAGAAGAAAATGAAGAGTAATGTGCGCTACAACCACCGAAGCCGCTTCCTACTCCGGTTGAATCGTTAGCCATGCATCACTTGAGCTCTGGCACCAGGGATGAGCAATTTCTCGTTAGCTGCTCGGTGTCACATTGAGCATTCTTGTTCCTGTTAGCACTGTTGTCGCCATGGCGGCGGTGCGTTGGGAGAAATGTGCTTCCTACTCAGCATTTCTCGTCGCCTCATCGTTTAATCTCCTCTTCTTCCTCCCAGTTAGAGCTCACTCCGGCTTATCATTCAGTCCTGCATAAAACGTAAGGCAAATACCTGTCTCTGTTACACATTCACAGGCAGGAGACACTGAATGCCGCGATAGTTTGACCCCTTCGTTCGATCGGCACTCAACTTAAAACAGGGACTTGATCGATGGCGACGAATAAAGACGTGAAATAAATGTGCAAGTGGTCTGTTCGTAGACAAAGGTTCAAATAATAAGTGGAGATGCTTTGATAACCACAGAAGATCTCAGTATTGATGAAACAAATCATCATTTTAAATACCTAAAATATTTTTGGTTAAAAATAAATGTGCCTCATCTGCCAGGCCAGTGAGATTATTACAATCATTCAGTTTGCTGCAATGCAAATTAAATCACTTACATTTTAACATTTTGCTAAATATTCACTTGATGCAAAGCGATTGACACCGCTCTCATGTCAGTACAGTAAATATGAGCTACTGGCGATTTAGCTTAGCATGAAATTAGGAAGAAAATCTGGTTTCATTTAAAGGGAACAAATCTGCCTCCCGACACCTCTAATAGTCAAGAGATTAGGATATTTTTTTATTATGTGGTTTCATATGTACTTTCATTTAATGCAATAAAGCTCATTATAAACATTTAAAACGTTTAGTTTAAAATATTCAAAATGTGACGTGAAGGAATTTCAATGTACTATGTTGGAAAAAATAATACCTCCTGAATTTTGGATGCTAACCAGCTAGCTCCCGGTCACTTGGCTTTGTGATACCGCTAGAGTCACTATGGCGTCCAATTTGTATGCGGTCCTACGTGGGATGGAGGAGAGGGAGTATTGCATCTGCTTGTAAATCATGCTGAAAGTACTGCTCCAGGTTTCCATTAAGGACGGATGGTCAATAAATAGTAAATGCAACAATTATTACCACAAACATAACTCTTGGGGAATAAATGGATGAAGTAAGACCCTTAAGTTGCAATAATATTCCTCGACTGGTGAGTAAACAGTTGGTAAGGCCAGCAGTGGCTATTGACTGCACATATTTGCTTTCTTGCTCCAGGGTTAGGGTTAGGATTCAAAATGTTGCCATTTCTTAAGATGCAGCATCTTGAAATGTTTCCAGATGTTCCACAATAATGGGGGGGAAAACCTATCAAATCTGGGAAAACATACAAGTTTTATAATTTAAAACAGGTTTCTAAGACAGGAGTCTTAAAATATATGTTAAGATGGATTCCAATTAGCTTTTGCATTCTCATAACACCATCCTCATATCCTTTCTTTCAAGCAGCTGTCCAAAGGCTAGCAGGCAAAAAGCTAATTCTGGAATTCCAGTGAGTTACTTTGAGATATTCCAATCAAAGATCAACTCAAGCCCTTGAAATGTTTTCCATCTTGCTTGCAGTCGTTCCCCGTCGTGTTCTGTTAAGCACCTATGTGTGCACCTCAGCAAAAGGGAAAGCTCTCTCCTGGCGCAAGTGAAAATAAAGTCTGCATATTTTCTCCCTTTTTTGGTTGAGGATTATGTGGAAAGGGGTGAAGGAGGCGGGGAGACCAGATGGGTCAGATGTGGGAACTCTTTAAGCTTGGCCCGACAAAATAAAATCTTGTCAGATCAAATAAAGTCTTCTTAGGCATAATGGCGACGTCTCGCTGTTACCTCACATGCAAAGAACTGCCACCGCAGTCCAGGAGCTGAATGGCATGAAAACCATTTTAATTGAGCCCATGCAGGGATCAGAGGTGCAGAGCCATAAATGAAGCAGACGGTCTCATAAGTGTCCACAAAAGGATAAACGATGAGATGCTCATTCAGAAATGTCCATTGTGGGGATCTTATTGTTGAAATGTCCTAATTTATTAAAAAGCCTAATGAACACTGGGATTCGGTTGAAATAAGTGGGTGGATAATTAGCATATGTGCGTGTGCTTCCTCATAATTCATCACACACACCCACACACACACAAACAGAACCCCATTTTAGACCGCGGTAGTGAAAATCCACATCATATCACCAAACCCAGAAAACACTGTTAGTTTTCAATGATTCCACGTCATTAAGTAGTTCAATGAGTAATATTACTCTAAACAATACTGTTTGAGCGTGAGTAATATTGTCTGGGTAATGGATTCCAGCCTAAAATTGATCTTTGCTGGGACTTTTGTTCTTTCTTTCTGTCTTGCCCTCTTGTCTGTCCACTGAGGGAAACTGCCCCCTTGTGGTCTCACTTGTCAAAACAAGGAAAACTGGGGAAAATAACAGCAAAAATAATAAAGAATTCCTTCAAAAAGAATCTGCAAAGTCTCAACGCAGCCATGCAGCTCATTAGGGACAATAATGCTTTGTTGCTTTTTAAACTCCTATTATTTCCACCTCCTCACAAAAAAAAGAAAAAAGAAAACTGTGCTGGAAATCTCTCACATTTTTTCAGAGTTTTTCCAAAAAGTGTCTCTTAACTAAGCCCAACTTTGTTCCGCCACCAGCAGAACACAAAGCTTCTAGCATTAAGGCACTTTTGGGAAATCTCGTATGCCATTTGCCAACACGACTGTACACAGTAACTCACATGTAATAAGCCACCTCTGCTCATTTCCTGCCATGATCTGATAATAGGAAAGTGCACTTCAATTCATATTTACATCATACCACCAGCTGGCCAGTGCCATATTTCCACAGCTTGTGTTGTCTTCAATACTGCTCTGTTGTAGCGTGTTTCAAAGCACATAAAGGCCATATTTTGCTTCTGTGGTTAGCAAAGGATCCCAGCCCTCTAAGCGCCCTTATACATATCCAGGACTGACAGGGTTCGACGTCAGACGCTACAGCCCAGGGTGCCGTGATTGTACAAATCCATGTGTATCTACAGTACTGACCATTAAAACGACGCTCGAAAACCCTGCTGGTTATAAAAAAAAGAAAATAAAAGAAAAAAAGGATACACTTGTATTTCTTTTCCTAAGAATAAAAAAGATAGCAGAGAATCCCACATTTTTATCCACAGTATAAATTACATTGTAGACAGAACTTGGAAATATATATATAGTACAATTATATTTGACTAGAACTTTTTATATTTTTGTTGTCTACACAAATGGTGTTTATGTGTGTAATTATGCATGTGGTGTTTAGTGTTTCTGGTGTGCGCATGTGTGTGTGTGTGTGTGTGCACGTCTCTGCTGTTTTCTGTTGCATCACGTGTGGCAGAATTCTGTACTGGGCACGTTGCTGCTCTTGCAGTAGGCTATGCTGTTGTTACTGAGGTGACAGTCTCTAAACCCGATGCCCCCGTTGGGCGTGTAGATGGGCTGAATGCGGAAGTCTCCCTTGAGCAGCTGCTCGTTGTTCAGCGCCACTATCTGGAAACTGGTCTCAGTCATCTCTAGAATGGAATTATCCTTCTTGGTTCCCGCCTCGCAGTAGTCGTCTTTTCTCCTGCCCCGGTTGTATTTCCACTTTGCCGCAGATGACCGGCTCTTCCTGTGCATGTGCCAGCAGAACAAGCTGAGCAGCGTTACCAGGACGACAAGGATCGCCCCGCCTATGATCCCAGCCATTAGCAGTGTGGAGTTGATGCTCTCCTGAGGAGCTTGCTCTCTAACGCGAGACACAGCAGGCTTGGTCCTGGCTTCGGAACATATAGTATCCTCTCCAGGCCTGTAGGAGTTAAGCGAGTCCAGCACGTGCACGCAGATCCGATACACGGACCGGGGCTCCAGATTGGCGATGATAACATGCCGCCGATCTCCGCCAACTGTCCTCTCTCGCATTCCCTCGTTGATTTGGCTTTGGCCCCTTTTGACCCAAGTTACCTTGTAGGCAGTGACAGTGAAGTAGGAAGCCCAGCTCACATCGATGTTGGTGGAGTTGACGACATGGAAGTAGATCTGAAGGGGGTCTTCATAAGGCGGCAGGGGGCCAGGGGGGTAGTTATGAATTGGGGGTAAAGGAGTGGAGGGTGAGTCAGAGTAGTTTGGGCTAGATGTAGTGATGAGAGTGGAGATCATGGTGGTGATTGGGATGGTTGTGGGTGGGGGAGGGGGTGTTGAGCGGAGTGTAGGCCAGGGCGGGAGGTCATCATCAATCGGACATTCTATAATATCCAGCGTGAGCTCTCTGATTGCCATTCCACGCACCTTTTCGGGGCTCAGGCACACAAATCCTCGAGCGTTAAGGGAAGAAGGAAGAGACTTGAGCCATACCACAACCCATTTGACAGAACAGTCACAGCGCCAGGGGTTGTTCCGCACCATGAGATGCCCGAGGCTTGACAGGCCATCGAACACACCCTGCGTAAGGCTCTGAAGCTGGTTGCTTGAGATATCCAGTTTTTCAAGCCTATTTAGAGAAGCAAAGGCATCCACAGGGATCTGGTCAATCTGGTTTTCCTGGAGACTCAGTTTGACCAGTGACTGGCTGGGTAGGAGGGGAGGTGGGAAGGTGAGAGAATTACGGGCCAGGGCCAGCTCACGGAGGTTGACCAGGTCCTGGAAGGTCCCTGGCGCAATGCCCTCATCTGTAAGCAAGTTCCCATCCAGGAGGAGGCGCTGCAGGCGTGTCACATTCTGAAAGGCCTCCTCAGCAATGATAGCTATACGGTTTTCATCCAACCGCAGCTCTTTCAGGTCCTCGGGAAGGCCAATGGGAATGCTGCTTAAGTGGTTCTTGGTAAGGAAGAGGAGTTTGAGGCTTATTGCCTCCCTAAATGCCCCCTCTTCCACCCCCACAGTGGAGATGGAGTTATCATCGAGGTGCAGCTCCTCTAGTCGAGTCAACTGGGCCAGGGCTGCCTTGGAGATTGTTTGGATATTGTTCTCCTGGAGATGCAGGACCCTGGTGTTTTTGGGCAGATTGATAGGGAACTCATCCAGCTGGTTGCCATAAATATAGACAGTCTCCACGGAAACCAGATTGTGAAGTTCCAAAGGGAAGCCAGCATTGTTTATCTGGTTGTTATGAAGGAAGAGGACCTTGTAGCCTTCCTCCATCCCCAGAGGCACTGACGTCAGGCTGCGTTCATTGCAGTACACATATGTGTTGTCACAACGACACTCTTCCGGGCAAGAGGCACCCGGGCTAAATTGCATTTGGAGGCTTAGGATGACGGTCAGCCAAAATTGCAAGGATGAAGCCCAATCTTTATTCCAGAGTCCAGCAAAAAACTCCATAGTGGAAAAAACACACAAAAATTGTTTAAACCCACAATGAAAAAGAATTATGGGAGAATAGAACAAATCTGAAAATCAGAAAGGGAAGGACGCATATATATATATATATCCACAAAAAAAAAAAAGAAACTCAACCGCAAAAAGTCCACCTAGGAGAGTTTAGCAACGATGCAGTTAGCTGGCAAACGAGCAGGACCCCGTGGGAGTAATCCTGTAAATTCTAGTCCTCAGATGGCCTCATTAGTGGGGAGCGGTCCGCTGACTGACTCCATCCATGCTGAGACACCAGACCATAGCAGGACTCTTCATTCGTAACTCCATGCAGAGGTCAGACGGGGCAAATTTGCTGCCGCGCAGTAGAGAGTCACTACAGGCTCCATTCGCATGTCCGTCACACACTGCTGGACCCCAACCAGGGAAGAGTCCAAAGGGGGTGACATTTGGATCCAGAAACCTATGGGATACAGAGAAATGCTAGATTAGTACATTTCGGGGTGGTCTTTCTTGGAAAAAAAATAATGATCGAGGCCTCCCGTTTCCCTGTCTCTTTATTTGCCATACAGGCATGCACCAGGCACAAACCATTTGCCTTTCCCTTTCTCAGACTCCTGTCCCACGTAGACAGAGCGACAAAACATATTGTTCACTGTTGATGTCAAACTATGTGCTGGCTATTGAAATAAAAAGAGTCCAACCATCTGATAAATATGCAGAACAGCTCTTGCACATCCGGTTTCACAGACATAAAGAAGGCTTTTATTCCTTCGGCTCTATCAAAGGAGGGGATAGAGCACTGCAAGGACACACACACACACACACACTCACGGATTCAGAGGTTCTGAGCGACATCATCGTCGCTTAATGGGGGAGGAAAAAGGCTAAAAAATAAATGAGATTGATAAAGACACCACCTCAACTGTATGCTGATAAAAAAAAATATTACAACTCTTTGTTTTTTGTTTTTTTCCCCTGTCTGCTTGGGAAAACACTGTGGGCAGAGGTACATGAGTAAACACGCAGGCGAGTACAGGAAACGGAGGCAGTCGTGTAGCTGGTGGCCTTCGGCGTCACTCGTCGCTAAGTGCAGGCGTGAACAACCACCAAACCAAAGAGTTCAGGCTGGGAAGCACAAAGTAAAGGAGAAGCACTTGAAGAATAGACACCCTGAATATCAGCTCGCGGATCTCGTCTCACTGGAGTGACATACACAAGCTGTCAAATGAAATGGGATTGGAAAATAATTTAGTCGCTCCACCTGCAATAAATGATCAATACAAGCTGTTTTTCACCATACAGAGCACTAAATGTAAAACGCCAAGGCCATACAGTAGACCCCCCCCCCCCCCAGACCCGTTATCCCAAGTTTTATGAGCCATCAAACTTCCCCCCAATTCCCTGACACGATTAAAAAATAGTGGTTGTCATCGGTAGATTTCAGCACAGCCGAGGCGCCGCCCTGTCAGCGTTGGAAGACGCGCAATAATTGGAACGCGGGATTGAATGTTAAGCACAGGAACGGCCATGAGCCAGGATTGAGTTGTGCCGCAGGGCTCGTCAAGGAAAAACAGCAGCTATGCTCATCTGAATTATTGCTTTTTGTGTGTTTATTTGTATCCGTTTCATATTTGCTACGTTGGAAATAGAAATATATCACGTAAATTAAATCAATCGTTCTGCCTTTGTGGGATGGCGGCTTTAAACTCCACGTAATGTTTGCTGGCTGACATTGAGCCGACACGGACTCCGTGTCCCAGACAATACTTTGACACACATCTGTGTTATACGTCTTTAAATTGAAAGGGATAAATGTATTCAAATAAGCTTTCTTGTGTGTGTGTGTAGGGGGGGGGGGGGGGGGGGTAATAAGCAACCACACCAGGTGATAAAAATGTGTTGCCACAGCAGCAGAATCAACGGCAGAAGGCAGCAGCATCACCATTATTACAGCTGCATAAATAAAATGTCACCAGTAATCCAAATCGTAACCTTAAAAAAAAGGATCATGACGTCACAGGTATTTGCTGAACTCGACATCTGACACACACGGTGAGCGCGGATAGATCAATGAAAGGAAAGTAATGGAACACCTTTGCCCCTTTTTTTCTTTTTCTTTCATTTCGCTCCCAGCCGACGGAGCAGAGTTTATCCGCGCCAGGTCAACGCTGTGATACGTGTCCAGGACAATCCGATTAGAGCTGGATTCAGCGACGGAAACGCAATTAAAAGTTTAGAATGGATGAGGGTATTTAAAAGGCGATAAGAGGCGGATCAGGTATACTAAAGCCTCTAAAGCCCAGCGAGCGGTGGTCATTTGAATGCATTATTTCAAAAGGGGGATTGAAAACCGTGCGCATTGAGCGTCAACACACACACACACACACACGCACAGAGACACACTTATGCGTGTGCTTACAAGGAGAAGAAAAAAAATCGGTTTTTTTTCCGAGGCGAAAAATGTGGATCTGGGCGGCTTGCTGCTCGGTAATCTTTAGCCCGATGAAGCGTCTAATTAAACTGCGGGGGGGAATTGGCGAACGATTTTTAATTAATCTTCA
>NW_027180623.1:0-63021 GCF_040956055.1 Brachionichthys hirsutus | reverse complement strand
AGACGACCTTAAGGTCAGCGCCACGGTTGTGATGTCTGTCCTTTATCTGATATGTTACTGCGTTACTTTCCATTTATGCATTTGTGAATTCATGTTGAACAAACCTGGCTGCTCCTTTTCCAAATCCTTCAGATGCACCTGAAAAATGCTGGCCTGAAAGGTCAGAAGATGGTGCTTCTGATCACTGACACGCAGATCAAAGATGAGGCGTTCCTCGAGGACGTGGACAGCATTCTGAACGCGGGGGAGGTGCCCAATCTGTTCGACGAAGATGAGAAGCAAGAGATCATGGATGTAGGTGGTCGCAGCAGTTCCGTCGCTGCACAAGGAATCCTTTCTCGTATGAAAGTTGCGTTGACTGACTGTTTCATGCTACCTTTGCTGCATCTCTCGGTCTCCAGGCATTGCGTCCCGTCGCCCAGGCGGCCAATCCCCATTTGGAGATGAGTGCTTTAGCGCTGTTTGCCTTCTTCGTTGCACGCTGCAGAGAGAACTTGCACATTGTCGTGGCCTTTAGTCCCATTGGAGACACCTTCCGGCAGCGCCTGCGCCAGTTTCCCTCTCTGATCAACTGCTGCACTGTGGACTGGTTCCAGGTACTGGATTGGGATTAGGATTGGGATGTAATCACTTGTTCATATTTAAAAAGCTACAAAGTGTAATCTCCACGGCATTTCCGATCGTCTCTGAAGCTGTCTCTGCGGTGTGTCTCGATGTGTGCGGCAGACAGACCGTCCTGCCTTTGGTCACCTTCTCTCTATCCCATCTCCTCCTTCCTCTGACAGCCGTGGCCCGAGGAAGCCCTGGGGCGAGTAGCCAGCTCTTTCCTGCATTCTCTGGAGATGGCGGATGATGAGCGGCAGGATGTCATCACCATCTGCAAGGCGTTCCACACCTCCGTCATAGAGCTCTCAGACAGGTGGGATCTCTGCTGAGCGATATCTGAAGCTTTTAGAGCAGAGGATGTTTCTGGCATCTTCCTCACACTGTCTGTTGTGCTGCAGAGCTCTCGTTGAACGCGGCAGCCATCATTATGTGACGCCCACATCATACCTGGAGCTGATCGAAACGTTCCGCCAGTTACTCACTCGGAGAAGGGAGACGATCACCAAGGCTCGACGGAGGTACCTCGGTGGCCTGGCAAAGATCGCTTCCACTGAAGCACAGGTAGATTTTGTGCCGCTTCTACTGAAGTTTCAGTTGTTTTTTTACTGTCAGAATGTTCAGTATGCGTTTGTATTTCTATACAGGTCACCACCATGGAGCAAACGCTTCAGATCAAGAAGCCAAAGCTGGAAGAGGCACGAAAAGAAATCGGCAAAATAGCAGAGGTGAAAAAAAGTGCATCTTCATCCTGCATCATCATCATCATCAAACCTTGAGGATACAGATCTAACCAGTAGATCTGAACATACTGAATATATCTCTTCAATGTGATGCCTTACAGAAAGTGGAGGAGGAGACAAAAGAGGTCGAAGCCAAGCGTAAAGTTGTGCGAGCTGATGAGGAGGCAGCAACCAAAAAAGCTGAAGAGGCGGAGACTTTAAGGACTGACTGTGACAGGGAAGTGACTGTTGCCCAAAAGGAAGTGGAAAAGGCAGGCAAAGCTGCTCTGGAGAACTTGAAGGTGGGTGCTCTAGCTCCGCTGCTTCAGTGCGTTGGCTTCCACTCATTCTCTCCATGGGGTAAACTGCTGAGTCAACTGATCTAAACGTTCCGTACAGGCCCCTCAAATCGCCGAGGTGAAGACCATGAGAGTTCCACCGCCAGCTGTGAAGCTGGTGATGGCAGCTGTGTGCGTGATGATGCAGAAAAGTCCAGACAAGATAAATGACCCTGAAAAGCCTGGAAAAAAGGTTGGACCAGATATAATATCTCTGTCCTCCCATGGTCTGCTCCTTATTTCTCTCCATGCATCCTGCAGCAAAGTATTGCAGTAAAGAATATATATTCTTTTCCCTCTAGATACTAGACTACTGGGGGCCAAGCAAGAAACTGCTTGGTGACACAAACTTTGCACGGAATCTGAGGGATTTCGACAAGGACAATATTCCCGTGAGTGTCCCAAGCCCCATTCCTAATTCATTATCCAGGAGTCGTGGTCGGGCTTTGCTGCAAGTAGCGCTGCTCTTTGTTTAACTTCAGGAAGCCGTGATAAAGAAGCTGATGGCGGAGTACATGAACAAGGAGGACTTTGAACCAAGTGTTGTGTCTTCATCGTCGTCTGCGGCAGCCAACCTCTGTTCATGGATCAAGGCGATGGTGGAATATAACAGAAAGCAGAAGGTGCAGCATTTTTCGCTCTGCAGAGCTGATCTTCTCCCGTCCGGTCCTCATGATGGAGGTACGTTTCTACAGTTAACACCAATCTCTTTGCTTTTAGGAACTGTTGCAGAAAAAAAAGAAGTGCAAAGAAGCTCAGGAAGCCGTGGCTGAGACCATGGCCCGGCTGAGTCAGAAGAAAGCGGCGTTCCAGGACGTTGAGGATCGTCTGGCTGGTCTCCAGAAAACAAAGGCGTTGAAATCCGAGGAGAAGGCCGGCCTGGAAGCGGAGACCCGTGGTTGTGAGGTCAAGTTGGCCAGAGCCGAGAAAGTAATCAAAGGCCTGGCCGGAGAGAAGGCGAGGTCAGGATGAGCCGCGTGAAATGTTCCTCTACTCTGTGGCAAACGTCAGGAGGTTGCACCACTTACTGACTGAAGCTCTTGTTTTTAGCTGGTCCAAAAGTGCAGAGGCTCTTCAGCAGACATTTTCCAACTTGACTGGAGACAGTCTGATTTCCGCCGGTGTCATTGCATACCTGGGGGGATTCACTCCTGCCTTCAGACGAGACTGCATCGAATCGTGGACCCAAATCTGCCGGGTGATTCCTCCTGCATCTTGTCTTGTTCTGTCCAACTCCTTTCATTCAGACATATTTACTCACCCGTGTTGTCCTTTTTCTTTGACATCTCTAGTCTAAAAATATTCCAACATCGGATTCCTTCTCTCTCAGCCGTACGCTGGGAGATCCGATTCAGATCAGGGCCTGGAACATTGCAGGTCTCCCCAGCGACGATTTCTCTGTGGACAACGCCGTCATCGTCGGTAATTCACGGAGATGGTGAGTCTGCACGGCTGAAAAACGTCTTCCGTCGGAGCCAATTTACTACGAAGGAGTCTGGTTGGATCATTCAGAGGACTGGAGACTCGTTTAAGTTCCTGTTGGTGTGCTTCTAGGCCCCTGATGATTGACCCGCAGGGGCAGGCCGGCAATTGGGTGAAGAATTCAGAGAAGGAAAACGATCTGAATGTCACGAAACCCACAGATGCACGCTTCATGAGAACACTGGAAAACTGCATTCAGTTTGGAAAGCCGTTGCTGCTGGAAAACGTCAGAGAAGAACTGGACCCCTCGCTGGAACCGTTGCTGCTCAAGCAGACCTTCAAACAAGGTGCGGTGAATCGGATGCTTCTCGCGAGAGGGCCATTAAGAGCTGGAAACGAACTACAGTCGCTCTTCTTTCATCTAGGTGGCGTGGAATGCATCAGGCTGGGGGAGAATGTGATTGAGTACGCGTCTGGTTTCCGTCTGTACATGACCACCAAGCTGAGGAACCCTCACTATCTACCGGAGGTGGCCACCAAGGTGTGCCTGCTTAATTTCATGATCACCCCAGACGGACTGGAGGACCAGCTGCTGGGGATTCTGGTCGCCCAGGAGAGGTAGCGCTCACAAGAAGCCCACATGTCCATAACTCTGCTTCTTCTTACCTGAATTGTGCAATAGTGCAAAAATGCGTCTCTCCTACAGTCCAGAAGTCGAGAAGCAGAGGAACGACGCAATCGTGCAGTCGGCTGACAATAAGAGGCAGCAAAAAGAGACCGAGGACAAGATCCTGGAGACGCTGCAGTCGACAGGAGACATCCTGGAGGATGAAAGTGCCATCAAGGTTCTGGAAGAGTCAAAGATTAAATCTGACAAGAGGGCTAAGAAAGAGGAGGTGTGGCCAATACACAGAGAGCGCCGATGTTTTCGCTAGAAAGTCCGCCTGACGATTGCTACGAGTCTGCTCTAGAGATCTCACGTCCTTCTCTGTGTCTTTTCCAGATTGCCGAGAAGACAAACGTCATCATAGCCAAGTCCAGGGATGCTTACAGACCCTTTGCCAAACTTGCGTCGGTGCTTTTCTTCAGCATTGCAGATCTGACCGCCATCGACCCGATGTACCAGTATTCTCTCGTCTGGTTCGTCAACCTCTTTAAGAGCTCCATTAAAGACAGGTGCGTGAAGGTTGCAGCTGCAGCTTCCAGTAAATGGACCTCGGAGCTGCTCGACGGTGATCTGAACCTTCCTAGTGTTTGCCTTTCATTCCTTAGTGCCAAGAGCCGGCGCCTGCAGAAGAGGCTTCGGAACCTGGAGGATGACTTCACCTATATCCTGTACTGTAATGTCTGCCGCTCTCTGTTTGAAAAGGACAAGCTCACCTTCTCGTTTCTCCTCTGCTGCAACATCCTCCTGTGGGTGTTCAAGCCAACACTGGAACTAGACATCGTTACAGTTCCATGTCAGAGTTTCGTTCTTCTACCACATGCTTATTTGGGGTGTTGTGTTTCCGTCGCCTTATTTTTCCATCCAGGTCAAAGGACGCTATCGAGTACTGCGACTTCATGTTCCTGTTAACTGGGGGGGTGGGCCTGCAGAACATGATCCCCAATCCCGATAGCACCTGGCTCCAAGACAAGAGCTGGGATGAGATCTGTCGAGCCAGCGAACTGCCTGGGCTGCAAGGATTAAAGTAAAGAGCGACACTCACACAGAGTCGACGGTCCTGCTTGTCCTTTCAGAGCCTTTCTGACTGGTATTTACTCTGCAGGGAGGCGTTCATCAGAGACGCGAGTTGCTTCCAGCCTGTTTATGACAGCATGGAGCCGTGGAACGCTCCCCTGCCTGATCCATGGGAGGAACGACTGAATGACCTGCAGAAGATGGTGGTTCTGCGCTGTCTCCGGCCAGATAAGATGGTGCCTGCTATGACTAAGTTTGTTACCAAACACATGGGGAAGAGGTTTGTCCAGCCTCCTACCTTTGACCTGAGCAAGAGCTACCTGGACTCCACCCCGTCCTCCCCACTCGTCTTCATGCTGTCTTCAGGAGCAGATCCCATGGCCAGTAAGTCGTCCACGTCCCAACACTTGTCTGGAACGTTTAAGAATCTGGCCTCCTCTGAAAATGATTCCAGGTGAAACATTTGCTCCACAGGCTTGCTCAAATTTGCCGAATCCAAGCAGATGGTCGGCGCCAAGTTCCAGTCCATCTCCCTGGGTCAAGGGCAGGGACCCACGGCTGAGGCGATGATCACACAAGCCATTGCCAACGGTACGTGGGTCTGCTTGCAGAACTGCCACCTAGCCATTTCTTGGATGAACGCCCTGGAGGATATCTGCGACGGCCTCCCCGAAAACAAAGACCTCAAGCCCGGATTCCGACTGTGGCTAACGAGCTACCCTTCAGCCCGGGTAAACTGGCTTCACCACAACACGCGTTATTGGTCCCATTCATTTGAGCAGCAAGGCCCAGCTTTACTCTGGTTCTCACTGCTGGACAACAATCTCTCTGATTCCAGTTTCCAGTGTCCATCTTGCAGAACGGCGTCAAAATGACCAACGAGCCTCCGACCGGACTCAGACAGAACCTCCTGCAGTCTTACCTGACGGACCCGATTTCTGAGCAGACGTTCTACAGCGGATGTCCCGATAAGGAGAAAGTGAGTTCGTGTCGACGCTGTTCATGACAGGAATTTGACATTTCTGCAGCTTCTAGATGGACAATACTGAAAGCGTCTGACTCGTGATTCCCTCCGTTAGGTTTGGGAGAAGCTCCTGTTTGGATTGTGCTTCTTTCACGCTCTGGTTCAAGAGAGGAAGACGTTTGGACCGCAGGGCTGGAATATTCCTTACGGCTTCAATCAGTCGGACCTTCATATCAGCATCAGGCAGCTGCAGGTGTTCATTCAGAGAAGACCGGTTTCTGTGTCGTGAGAGAACGAAGGCAAAGGACGTCACGATGCTGCGTGTTTTTACATGTTTCAGATGTTTGTTAATGAATACGAGGAGGTTCCCTTTGATGCCATCTCCGACCTGACTGGCGAGTGCAACTATGGCGGCCGAGTGACTGACGACCGGGATCGGCGCCTCCTGTTGACCCTCCTGGCCGACGTTTACAACAAGAACGTCATTGAGGAGCCGCTCTACCCGTTCTCCCCCAGCCGCGTGTACCACGTCCCGTCCAACTCCAGCCATGCAGGCTGCATCAAATTCATCCAGGTGAAGCCGTTTGACACGAAGCACACGAAGCGCAACACGTTCTCATTGCACTGACAATCTGATGTCGACCGAGGAGGAATCGTGTTTTGTGTTCCAGGAGCTTCCGCAGGATCAGCATCCGGAAGTGTTTGGGATGCATGAAAATGTGGACATTTCCAAGGATCTCCAGCAAACGAAGTTGCTGTTTGATTCTTTGCTGCTCACCCAAGGCCGACAAACTCAGGGAGGACAGAGCTCCGGGGCCGATGGCGCCCTCTATGACATTGTGAATGACATCATCTGTAAGGTGTGAGCTTGACTTGGCCAGGAGGGAAATCTCCCAGCACCATTGTGCGCATAATCATCTTCTCTGAGCGGAGATTTGGAAAGAGAATTGTTCGTGTAAACTTGTGACGCACTTTGAAATGTCTGGATTTAACTTGTTGCCATGAACCTCACCCGGCGCCAGTTCCTTACGGGAAACCGCGTTTGCCTTGAATATGAGCTCTAGGAGCTGCGTCGCGTGCTCAAACTGTGTTCTCTTGTTTTGTCCTCCAGCTTCCCAGTAACTTTGACACCAAGGCAGCGCTGTTGAAATACCCGGTACAGTATGAGGAGAGCATGAACACAGTGCTTGTCCAGGAGATGGAGCGCTACAACGTGTAAGGACCAGCGGATCCGCGGAGGACTTGGAATGAGACGGCACATCCCGACCTGCTCACGGGACTCGTTTTGCTCTTTCTCAGGCTGCTCAGTTTGATCCGCGAGACTTTAAAGAAGCTGCTGAAGGCCATCAAGGGTTTGGTGGTGATGGATGGAGAGCTTGAAGGCATCGCAGGAAGTTTGGCTTTGGGCGAGGTCCCAGAGGCCTGGACCAAACGCTCCTACGCCAGTCTCAAACCTTTGTGCAGCTACGTTACCGACCTTCTGGCCAGGCTGAAGTTTTTACAGGCGAGTCGGTGGAATGAAATCATTGGATGAGCAGAAACAAAGTGAACACACGGAGATATTGTTTACTCTTTGCTCTTCCTTTTTGCTCTTTCCTTGTAGGATTGGTATGACAATGGCAAACCGAATGTGTTCTGGCTGTCTGGGTTCTACTTCACCAAGGCCTTCTTAGCTGGAGCGGTGCAGAACTACGCTCGGAAGTACCAGATCCCCACTGATCTGCTCAGCTTGGACTTTGAGGTTAGAAGACGAGTACTTCCTATCGCTCCAAAAGCTGTACTGATCCGCGGTTTTGTCTTTCTGATTTCTCCTTCCAGGTTCTCTCTGTGGACGAGTCGGACACAGCACCCGAGGACGGGGTCTATGTCAACGGCTTGTATCTGGAAGGAGCTCGGTGGGACAGAGAACGGTAAAGCAGCTTCTGCCTCATTCTAATAAAATTATTCAGAGACTTCGTTAGCTTTAAATGTTGTTTCTCTTTTCCACATCAGTGGAGTTCTTGTAGAGCAACGTGCCAAAGAGCTCTCCAGCAAGATGCCCATCATCTGGATAAAACCCTGTAAGCGTCAGAAAAAAACGCATTCCAGCTTCCATCGGGATTTTCTTTTGTTTAGTGCGTTTTCTTATTTTTCTGTTTCTTTTCTTCTCTCCCGTGCAGCTAGAGATGAGGGCGAGGAACCTTCTACGGGCATGTACGCTTGTCCTCTGTACAAGACCAGCGAGAGGAAAGGAACCCTGTCCACCACCGGCCACTCCACCAACTTTGTCACTTCCTTGCCGCTGCCCACAGAAATGCCGGCACAGCATTGGATCAAGCGTGGCGTCGCTCTGCTGCTGCAGCTCGACGACTAAATATTAATGTTTGTCTGGAGCAGAGGGGATGAAGACGGCTAAAGCCGAGTCGGTGGGATATAAAGCCACCACACATCGCCACCTCGTGGCCGGTATACGTTACAAATCAACCGTCTCATATTATATGTGTTGAGGCCACTTTTGTTTTTTGTTCCACCAGGGTGTATTACGTAGATTTAGATGTTATATATTAAATGTATTAAAGCAATTGTACGTGATTGTAGTCTCCAACCTGTCATAAATTTGCCAGGGCGATAGAGAGAAAGAGCTCTTCTCGTATTACGAGAACGCCACCGCTGCACATGGACGTCCGACCAGCAGGATGGCGGAAACCGAGCAGCTGCTTGGTGACAAGCAGGAGAAGGAAACCCCAAAACACTTTTTCTTGTTTTGTGATGTATGCTCTCAGCCACTAAAAACAACACGTTTCCATGGAAACCATGCGTACAATACTCAAAATATCAAAACTGCATAGTATATTAGATATAATATGTAAATTGTGCGAGGTGAGGAAATACTGGTTTCTCCATATGTCCTTCACAAATGAACGTACGGTTCACGCAATATTTTGATTTCAAATGTTTGGAACATTTCCGGTGTTATTCCAGAAACAGCCACAGGAGGGCGAATGCGGCCGCTTCAGTGAGCGTCTGAAGCTGACAAAAAGCATAAATATGCACACAAATAAATGTCATAACAACTTGTAACTTGGCACACTTATAGATGACATATGTGGCTGGAACTGACGTGACGGAAAGGTGGGTGTGACTAAGAATGACGACGTGATGGACGTGTAAAGGTTTAATTTCGTCATATCTCAGGAACGGAAGGTCGTACAGAGGCGGGGGTTGGACCGGCGTGTTCAGCATAGCCGAATTATGGGGGGTAGACCCACTTCTCAAGTCTCTACAACGTACGGTTAACGCGATATTTTGATTTCAAATGTTTGGAACATTTCCGGTGTTATTCCAGAAACAGCCACAGGAGGGCAAACGCGGCCACTTCAGTGACCAGTGATGTTGGGTAGACCAGGTTTCCAAGTCTCTACAACGTACCGTTCTCGCGATACTTCGAAGAAATGAACGGAGTTTGGGACATTTCCGGTTTCCGGTTTCATTCCAGAAACGGCCGCAATATAAAATGCTGCCCTCTTGTGGAGACATGGCGCCGCTACAGCGAACATCAGAAGTTTACAATCAGCATAAATATACACACAAGCAAATGTCTCATCAACTTGTAACTCGGTACACTTATAGATGACACATAGGGCTATAACCGAGGTGACGGACAGGTTGGTGTGATTTACGGTGTAGACGTCACATGCGTGCAAAGCTTTATTTTTGCCATATCTCGGGAAGGGAAGGTCGTAGAGAGACGCGGTTGGGACCGGCGTGTTCAGCGTGGCCGAATTATGTCGGGTAGACCAGGTTTCCAAGTCTCTACAGCGTACCGTTCTCGCGATAATTCGAAGAAAATGAATGGAGTTTGGGACATTTCCGGTTTCCGGTTTCATTCCAGAAACGGCCGCAATATAAAATGCTGCCCTCTTGTGGAGACATGGCGCCGCTACAGCGAACATCAGAAGTTTACAATCAGCATAAATATACACACAAGCAAATGTCTCATCAACTTGTAACTCGGTACACTTATAGATGACACATAGGGCTATAACTGACGTGACGGGAAGGTGGGTGTGACTAAGAATGACGACGTGATGGACGTGTAAAGGTTTAATTTCGTCATATCTCAGGAACGGAAGGTCGTACAGAGGCGGGGGTTGGACCGGCGTGTTCAGCATAGCCGAATTATGGCGGGTAGACCCACTTCTCAAGTCTCTACAACGTACGGTTAACGCGATATTTTGATTTCAAATGTTTGGAACATTTCCGGTGTTATTCCAGAAACAGCCACAGGAGGGCGAATGCGGCCGCTTCAGTGAGCGTCTGAAGCTGACAAAAAGCATAAATATGCACACAAATAAATGTCATAACAACTTGTAACTCGGTACACTTATAGATGACACATAGGGCTATAACTGACGTGACGGGAAGGTGGGTGTGACTAAGAATGACGACGTGATGGACGTGTAAAGGTTTAATTTCGTCATATCTCAGGAACGGAAGGTCGTACAGAGGCGGGGGTTGGACCGGCGTGTTCAGCATAGCCGAATTATGGTGGGTAGACCCACTTCTCAAGTCTCTACAACGTACGGTTAACGCGATATTTTGATTTCAAATGTTTGGAACATTTCCGGTGTTATTCCAGAAACAGCCACAGGAGGGCGAATGCGGCCGCTTCAGTGAGCGTCTGAAGCTGACAAAAAGCATAAATATGCACACAAATAAATGTCATAACAACTTGTAACTTGGCACACTTATAGATGACATATGTTGATCAATGTTGACATAGGTTGATCAAGGAAATATCACAAAATGATGTGATATTATATTCATTTTATTGTACAAATGTGTGGTTATCTGGTCATATTTGTCAAATGTGTTTTGATACATTTCCCACTCTTGTTTGAAACACAGCTGAGATGAACTCGTTACTGGCCAGCGCTCCCTCCTTTTTGGGACACCAACCTTTTGATGACATTCGATGTTCCAAACGTTCTAAAAAGCATTGAACAACACAATTACATTTGACACCCGGGCTGAAGTGGGGGGGCGCGGCCGACAGCTTTTCCTTTGATCTTTGTCTAGGTTACATTAGATTAAACTCTAAAGAAACCATCTTCAAAAGGACATCAGACATCAAAGCCAACTATTTTATAAATATAACTTGTTCATGACCCAAAGGCATCCGTGTGCTCTTTGTTTTTAGTAGTGTATCAAAGACTGAGACGCAGCAACGCTTTAAGCTTCTGTTGGCTATGTTCTTGAGGGTTATTAAGAGCGTCTTACCATCAGGGATATGGAAGTATTGGCGATCAACAACTAAAGCGGAGGAAAACCCCAACCCAAACCACTGCAGTCCACCTCCCCCAAACTCAGGAGCTGACGTGATCCGAGATCAGCCTGATGTTGAGACTGAGGGAGCAGAGAAGAAAAAGAAAAAGAATGTGTTCTTGAGGGTTATTAAGCGCGTCTTACCATCAGGGATATGGAAGTATTGCCGATCAACAGCTAAAGCGGAGGAAAACCCCCACCCAAACCACTGCAGTCCACCTCCCCCAAACTCAGGAGCTGACGTGATCCGAGATCAGCCTGATGTTGAGACTGAGGGAGCAGAGAAGAAAAAGAAAAAGAATGTGTTCTTGAGGGTTATTAAGCGCGTCTTACCATCAGGGATATGGAAGTATTGCCGATCAACAGCTAAAGCGGAGGAAAACCCCCACCCAAACCACTGCAGTCCACCTCCACCAACCTCAGGAGCTGACGTGATCCGAGATCAGCCTGATGTTGAGACTGAGGGAGCAGAGAAGGAGGGCAAGAAGAAGAAGAATGTGTTTGTGCGGTTGGTGAAGAAGTTCATACCGTCAAGAGGATGGAAGGTTTTCCAAACATCACCAAACAACTCACTGCAAACCGATGAGGCGAGTCCAGAGAGGTAAGGAATCTTCCTCGGAGTATCAGCATTTGTAAGAGAAAGAGCTTCAGTGTGCAGAAATGGAACCGTCAGTTCATCGCTGAGGTCCCGTTTCCATGGTGACAGTGTCACAATGAAAGCTTTTCCTTTGTGTTTTATAAAGTTCCACATTTACGTGACTGATGACTCAGCACTCCTGATTTCGGGAGAGGACAAAGTGCAGGTTGAGGAGGCTCTCAGCTCTGAGCTCACCAGAATCCGTACTTGGCTTACTGATAACAAACTGTCACTACATCTTGGTAAAACCAAATCGATTCTTTTTGGGTCTAAACACTCTCTACGTGAGATAAATGTTAATGATTTCAAGGTCACAGTCGATAATACAGTCATCTCCAGCAAAGAAGAGATTACCTATTTGGGCTGTGTTCTTGACAAATACCTGTCTGGCGATAGTATGGCAACTAAGGCGATCAAAAAAGTCAATCAGAGAACAAGATTTTTGGGCAGAATGTCTGCTTTTGTCTCCGGACGCTTGCTGGAGCCTCGTTCAGCCCCTCTTTGACTATGCTAGCACCTCCTGGTACTCAAACATCAAAGTGTCCCTGAAAACCAGGCTCCAAACCTCCCAAAACAAACTGATTGGGCTACTCCTCAATCTGGGGCCCATGACCCACCTTCTTCCTGGACATTTTGCTAGCCTAAAATGGCTCAGGGTAGAAGACAGGGTTAAACAACTCAAAATGGGATTGGCATTTAAAATAGTCAATGCAGCTCTGCCCTCAGTCCCCTCAATCCCTGCATACCTGACGGACACCTCCACAGATTTAGTGACACCCACAGCCACAACACTAGAGGGAGCTCAAACAACAACCTGATTACCCCCTCCTATAGGACTAACATGGGTAAATCATCTTTCTACAATACGGCCACCCAAGGGTGGAACGGATTGACTCCCGCCCTCAAAACATGCACCTCTTTGGCCTCCTTCAAAAAGGCCCTAAAAATACACCTTTTAGGGGGACAGAAACGGAGATAGTCATCACGACTCTCTCCGGGTCAAACCCCCCCACCTTTTTTTTTTTTGTCCACCGATGTTGCACGTATTAATTGCTTTAGTAATTAGGTTCCGAGAACGAAGGTTCAAGGAACCTATTGTTTTTTGAGAAATTATTATTATTATTATTATTATTATTATTATTATTATTATTATTTTCAAATGGCTTTTTGAGGCACTTCCCGGGCACCTAGAGGTGTCGAAACCATATAGGAGTGTCACATCTGGTGTCTAGTTTCTAAATCTGGAATTTGATTGGAATTGTATATGGATTGGGGGCTCCATAGCGCCACCTGAAGTCGGCTTTTCTCCGAAAAGGTGCTCGGATCGTCGCGAAATCCGAGTACGTCGTACCTCTGGGGGTCCCGAGGCCAGTAAATATTTTTGAGATTTTACACGCAGACAGGAAGTCAGCCATCTTGGATGGCGTGCGAAAATTTGAAATGTACGAACGCGTTTTTGAGGACTTTAGGATCGACGAAAATCCACGAAACTTTACGCGCGGGTTCGCAACGGTACTTACGAGGATTTGATTGTGTAATTTTAACGTTACGTCGCGTATTGGCTCTTTGGCGCCCCCTTGATTTTTTTCCCCTTGTAGCGTAGCTTTGACCCCCTCAACATACGCGAAAACTCTTGAAAATCGGTCGGGAGACGGACATCGGCCAACTCGACCTGCTCGTAAAGCGATTGCTCTCGGCGTGTTTCTGGGGCTCCAGAGCGCCCCCTAACGCACGGGAGGCCGTAGTTTGAACGTAGTTTGTCCGATAGTCACGAAATTTGGTGGGAAGGTCCAAATCGTCATTCCAGACATATTTGTAATTGGCTTTCTTTAGCCCCGCCCACCCGGATGTCGGCCATATTGGATTATGTACGTTTTTTGGCATACTTTGACGAACTCCTCCCAGACGCTTTATCGGATTCGCGTCGAATTCGGGTGACGTGATCGCCAAGTACCCGCGACGTTAAATTGCGAAGGGATTTTTGATCGATCGAACGATGAGGTCACAGGCCACGTTTGAATGTGCCATTTTACCATTTTATAGGTCTCGAACTTTGCGATACTCCTCCCGGAGGTTTTGAGATATCGATCTCAAAGTCGGGCGACGGCCTCTCGACTCATTGTCGACGCTAAATTGCGAAGCTTTTGTGTTTTCGCCAATCGCTGTTGCCGTGGCGGCCTTGCGAACTTTGATGTTGTGCCGTGACGTGCGTGGCTGTTGGAGCTTCACTTTGCGCGGTCCGACCGTCTCCAAATTTCACACGCTGGATGAGAGTCCAGACCTGAACTCGAGTACATGCCATTGACGGTGATGGTCTCAGCGCCACCTACAGGAACAGGAGCATACATTGTCCGATCGGTCCCAAACTTGACACGCCTCGTCAGGGTCACGTCTAGAGGACGTACGCGTGTTTCTGACATTCGTGGATCGCGAATAAGCGCGTACCCCAACGTGCGCCAGGCCCCAACGTACGCCGGGTTCGAGGAACCTCTCAAGGCTGCTCGCAGCTTTAATTTATTGTTATTTATGTAAGTTATTTATTGTCATTTCGCATCAGTGGTGTAATTTATTTTAGATTAATTGTTAGTTTGCACTGGCGCTGTAATAACATTTTATTTTTGTCTTTCTAATGTTACGTTGCATCAATTGCGTAATTTAATATTGGATTTATTTTTATTTGTATTGTTTTTTGTGGATGATTTATGTACGAAGGACTTTCAACGGAAACAAGCCCGCAAGGGCTTTTTTGAAATGCTCCTCTTAGACAGGATGTTTGACGTTATTTGTACTGTAATACATGCTACTGTGTGACTGTACTTGTACTCTAACATTCTATCTAATAAATATATTCATCATCATCATCACGTGACAGTGACGTGAATGTTGCCAGCAGGGTGAGGTAGTGAGCACAGCGAGAAGGCTTCCGGTTTGGTTCCTTTCTGTGTGGAGTTTGTATGTTCTCCCCGTGTCTGTGTGGGTTCTCTCTGGGTTAGTGGGTTCCGCCTAAAATATCCACCTTAGGTTAATTGTCCGTATGAGTGTGAATGTTTGTGCGTCTATGCGTGCACCTGCGATGCACTGGCGACTCATCCAGGGTGTACCCTCTCACTCGCCCGTAACCCAGCTGGGATAGGCTCCAGCCACACCAGCCATTGTACTCAAAGGAGATTTAACCTTTGTTAATTTTAAAGCCTCTTCAAAGAAATGACGGTTTGAACAATCCTGTCTGTTTAGGTTGCAGGATCACGCTGCAACCCTGGTGCCAGAGGAGGATGTGTCTGAACCTGCTGCTGGTGCTCAGAAGGACCTGGACAGCAAAAAGCTCCACCCACAACACTCCAGTCCACGTACGAACTTACCACCACGTCTGATCTTTGTTAAGCCTGCTCCACCTGAGAAAAGACTGAGTTCAGTAGACAACGAGAGACCACACAGGTAAGAAGAGAAGACTTCCTCTGTGAGGTTTATGGGATGCGTTTTTCAATGTCTTGATAACAGGAATATATTTCTATCTGTGTTTAGTTTGCAGAATTTCTCAGACAAGATGTCAAATCCAAATCCTGAGGAGGATTTCGTCCGTTTTAACAGCCTCACACAATCCCTGCGTGATGACATCACCGAGATGTTGAGAGAGTACGACCAGACAAGGAGGAAAAGAATGAGATATTTGTGGAGTAGAGACTATTTTCCACATTTTGGGGATTAATAATTAATTCTTTTTTTTATAAACGTTTATTTATGAGGGGGCTGAGCTGGAGCAGGAGGAGCAGGGGGCAGACCTTCTTCCCGTGAGCTGGGCGGCAGCCTAAGGCGGGGCTTGGCGATCTTGGTCTGACCCTCGGCTCCAGAAACTAGCTCTAGGGACGTGGACCGCCACCTCTCTGGCGGGGAAGGAGCCTGAGCTGGGTTGAGGTTGAGAAGTTCCGACTGGAAACAGTTGGTCTCACCTCGACACACAGAAAGGGCTCCGGAACCACTCTTCTTGAGAGGGGTTGGACTCTCTTGGTGTCCACCCCCAGGTCGGGGAGGAGATCCTGCCCCTAGTGGAGGAGTTCAGGTACCTCAGGGTCTTGTTCACGAGTGAGGGAAGGATGGAGCGAGAGATCGACAGACGGATCGGCGCAGCGTCTGCAGTGATGCGGACTCTGCACAGATCCGTCATGGTGAAGAGAGAACTGAGCCGAAAGGCGAAGCTCTCGATTTACCGGTCGGTCTCCGTTCTCCTACCCTCACCTATGGTCACGAGCTTTGGGTAGTGACCGAAAGAACGAGATCGCGGGTACAAGCGGCTGAAATGAGCTTCCTCCGTGGGGGGGCTGGGCTCTCCCTTATGGGGTGAGAAGCTCAGTCATCCGGGAGGAGCTCGGAGTAGAGCCGCTGCTCCTCCGCGTTGAGAGGAGCCAGATGAGGAGGCTCGGGCACCTATTCAGGATGCCTCCTGGACGCCTCCCTGGTGAGGTGTTCAGGGCACGTCCCACCGCGGGGAGACCACGGGGAAGACCCAGGACACGCTGGAGAGACTATGTCTCTCGGCTGGCCTGGGAACGCCTCGGGATCCCCCCGGAAGAGCTAGAGGAAGTGGCCGGGGAGAGGGAAGTCTGGGTTTCCCTGCTTAGGCTGCTGCCCCCGCGACCCGGCCCCGGATAAGCGGAAGAAAATGGATGGATGGATGGCCTAAAGTGGCGTTGTTGGCAACATTTCGTTTAGCCCCATATGCCCGACGCCACATTTGTCATGTTTTTGTTTCATAAATTCCACATTCTTGTCTTTTAATACAGAGTTCTTGTCTTTTTAATCAGGGTTCTGGTCTCAATGTGCCGAAGCAGTTTGGAACACTTCATTGCTCGTTAACGAAGCTAATCAGCTGTTGATAAACCGAGTTTTAAGTCTTCGTCCTGCATTCTCTTCTTGGAGGTCATCACCTCCTCTTCTTCCTCCTCAGTCTGACTTTTTTCCTTAGCAAAGAAGCTCTCCAAAGACTTTTGTTTCTGTTTATTAATTTTCACTAGTTCTCGGCTGTTTTTTTTTAGCAACGTATCAAGAGGCGATTGTCATGTTGGAGAAAATCCGGTCGTTTTTTCAAAATAAAACACCTTTTAGACGCTAACAATCGATGCAACGGAAATTGTCTAAATTATTTATTCTTTCTTTGCGGCCCGGTATCAAACACCTCACGGACCGGTACCGGGCCACGGACCGGTGGTTGGGGACCCCTGCCCTAACCTAGGGTGTAGATGTAATTTTGTTGTGTGTGTGTGTGTGTACTGTATTTGCACAATGACAAAGAATTAGATTTGGTAGATTTTTATTTCCCTTTACACATATTGCGATAATGTCAAGTGAATTGTTTTGGTCATGTGACAGCGATCAGTGAGCCGTTAGGACAGTGGTGGATTTGTGCTATTAAAGACATTGATAATTAGTCCAAACCAATCATCTGCATTCATTTCCTTTGATGAGAAAGAAGGTTCCAACAGCCACGCCGATGAGACCGACAGTCAGACCCACACCACAGAAAACAGCAGGTCCAACACTGGGCTGGGTCGTGTCCACACCTGGAAGCAGAGAGACGTTACTACAAGGGTTCTGTCTGCCCGTCTGTCTGCCTATGCCATACTTCTGCATTAAAATGTAGACATTTATTCATGTTCTCTCTACACCTTCGTTTTCGTTTCGAAGACAATTGGTTCCGAGGGTTTTGTCGAAAGTCCGCCCATGTTAAATTATCATAAGTATATTATGCTTTGTCACGATAATGTAAATGAGTAAGTATATTATGCAGCATAATTTATGCTGTCAGAACAACCTTCTCCTCTTGCAGAAGGGCTGCCTATACCTGTAAAGTGAGACAGCTGTCTGTTCTGATCTGGTGCAATATAACTTTAAATTAATTATTTATTTATTTATTTATTTTTAAATTTATTTATTTATTTATTTTTAAATTTATTTATTTAGTTATTTTTAAATTTAGTTATTTAGTTATTTTTTAATTTATTTAGTTATTTTTAAATTTATTTATTTATTTATTATTATTATTATTATTATTTTTATGACTGAAGAGTTTTCCAGACGGACAGGAGACGCTGTCTGGCCGGATGTGCGAGAGCGAGGGCGAGAGACCTTCTGTGTAATCTTTGGAAATTATACACAGTGTTGGGAAACTAACTAGTAACCTAAATAATATTACTTTTTACCAGTAACGAGTAGTGTACCGAATTACTTTTTCATTTTTACTTTGTTACATTTACTTTTATTTCAAAAGTAAAATATTAATTTTTTCACTCCGGCCTGATACGGAAACGATTCGTCCTGGTCTGTTTTTAAGGTCGGTGGCGTAAACTCGATCCATTCCGTTTGTTGTTGTTTTGCTGCCCGCTCGCACCACGGAGGCGGACTGTCTCTCCGTTAAAATCAAAATCTACTGGCAGAGTCTTCCTCTGTCAGAAGATGTTACTGCAGTGTTCAGACTGAAATTAGTAAAATGAGCTGAAAACAAGTTGAAACTGTCAGAACAAGCTTCTTCCGGCAGATGCTGACAAAAGGACATGCTGCTGCATTTTTCAGACTGAAAGAAAATTGCGCATGTGTGTGTGTGAACGACTGTCTGTGTGTGTGTGCGGCCCTGCGACGATCTGGCACCACGTCCGGGGTGTGCCCCGCCTCTCACCCGTTGACTGATGGGACCGGCTGCAGCACGAGCCACGGACCCGGTAACAGGCAGAACGGTTGAGAAGATGAATGAATGAATGAGTGAATGAAGGAGAACGTACGGTGCTGCAACGCTTTCATGTGGACGTATGCTCTGCCGGCCGGTCAAACTGCTGCTGCGTCGCCCACGTTCAAGTTGGTCTTCCGTGTTCCGCTCCATGTCTCAGATTCTTTCAAACGTCTTTCAAACTGCAGAAAAAAAGAAAGGCGACAACGTTTTGATCCTGTAGAATTCCAGAAAGGTTGAATTTATTACATCAGGATCAGAAGCTCAAGAATTGAAGCTGTTGTTGATTTGCTTTGCGTATTTTTGTAAGGTAGGAAAGTTATTTCCATGTTCCAACAGTATGATGGACCACAGGGGGGCGGGGGGGTATGTGACGTCACCGCACAACCTCCCAAGCTGGCAACCCGGAGAGTACGGTGACAGGAACCGCATTACCCACAATGCATTGTGGGAATAACGGATCAGCGAGTAACGGGTGTCGTTGGGATCCACCGGTTGGGTTGCTTTTGTACGCGATAAATAGGTTGAATAAACAAGAATAAACGTTCCTTTTTTCCACAACTTTCCCGAAGTGCGTCCGTGCGTAAAGCTGCTTCCACAGTGCGTCGTGTGAACGTGGGGTAATAAACACGGTGTCCCACCGGCGAACGTTGAACCGTCGGACCGCTCGACTCACCGAGTTCACTCAAAGTTCGTGAATCTAACTAATGAAATATACAAACGTGATCTCCGTTTATGGCAAATACACACAGAACTCGGTCTAAAATAGCATTAGCATAGCTAACAAGTAGCTGAAATGAGAGTACCGGACAGTAACCGACACCAACTAAATGACATCATCTCGACTCGGTACCGCTGAATCCAGATTTATCTCCTCAAATGCTTCAACCCAATCGTCCGGTGGCTTCAGCAGATGTTAGAATAGAATAGAATAGAACAGAACAGAATAAAACCGAGAATTACCGGCGCTTTTAACGGAGGTAGAATCTACCGGATCGTGTAACGTACCTCAGCACGTCCTCCTTAAGCGACTGCTCTGTCTGAAGTCTGGACGCGAATGACTCTCCTCGCTATGAGGAGCACAAGGGGGCGGGGGGCTGCGTGACGTCACCACACAATCTCCCAAGATGCACCACGGCGCCTGGAACGAACCATTGTGTGTGTAGAGGGTGCCTTTATCGTCAATAATGCTGCTACGTAATAACACTGTTTATTAAACGCAAAACCAACCAGTGTGTTTTTACTACATGCCTTTTGAGCTACTACATAGAGTTGAATAAATGATTTCATCAAACGATCAACACGTTTTAGTTTTTAAATGGATCGGAAGTCCGCTGTAGAGACCAGGTTTCCAAGTCTCTACAACGTACCGTTCTCGCGATAATTCGAAGAAAATGAATGGAGTTTGGGACATTTCCGGTTTCCGGTTTCATTCCAGAAACGGCCGCAATATAAAATGCTGCCCTCTTGTGGAGACATGGCGCCGCTACAGCGAACATCAGAAGTTTACAATCAGCATAAATATACACACAAGCAAATGTCTCATCAACTTGTAACTCGGTACACTTATAGATGACACATAGGGCTATAACCGAGGTGACGGACAGGTTGGTGTGATTTACGGTGTAGACGTCACATGCGTGCAAAGCTTTATTTTTGTAATCCTCTGGAAAAGGATTACTACTCCTACGAAGTCGTTTCATTAGTAGGGTATTTAACCGGACTCTCTTTTAAAATGTTTGGTAATACCGGGTGTTGAACACTAGATGGAGCCATACCCTGTCTGTGTTAGTAAGTGGAGCAGGTGATTGTGGCCTCTGAGTGGAATCCACGTGAAGCTCATTTGGTCATTGTGGGAGCTGGTTTAAGATCATAACTTCCTTTTTTGTGTATTTATTCTTTTCCCTCTCCCTTCCCTCTCTTCACTGTTATTCACCTCAAACTTGATCCCCCCAAAATTCCCCCCCCCCTCTTTTTCCTCATCCAGCCAGCCAGCCAGTCACTTATGAACATGTCGGGGCACAGACTTGGTACCCTGAAACGGGACAATTACATCGGTGAGTGTAGTAACGGGCCTCCTCTCAAACATGCATCATGCTTTGATCTGCCCCTGACGAAGACGTATTTTAAGTTATTACAAGCGGTTCATCACTCTGAAATCCTGGAGCGCACTACTGTCACTGGATCCTTCCCTCCAGGAATGTTAAAGCAGGTGAACAAACTTACAACTTTTATTAAGCCGTCTTCCCCAACGGAAGAAACGTTAAATAAAGTTAAGCAGAATACGGCAGATTGGATGTACGCCAATATACGAATCCTGCGCGGTCATTATGACAACACAATAGCCACAGGATTACAAACACTTCCTGTATTTAATAAAGAGGCATTTGAAAAGGCGGTATCCTGGACTAGATATACTAGATAAACTAGATATAGGCACAAGTTGACCAACTCCTCCGTCCAGACATTGGACCAGATGCTAAGAAGCCCTCCACCCACCATTCCATCTGGCCAACCACCTCCATTCACTGTTGGTTTGGATCCTCTGGCATTCCCACCCCTATCCAGAGCTTTGCCACCTACCAGAGCGCTAACATATGCGCAGGTAACTTTTGGGGCCAACAACAGAGGCAAAAACAACATCGAGCCATTTGCTGTAGATGGAGGCCTCGGCCTCCCCCGGAGAATTCCCAGACAAAGATGCAGTAGGGGAGTTCCTCCACAAGATGGCGATAAGTCGACACCCATTTTGCCACTGCCTTTCAGAAAGGAGCAGGTGGTACGGGCAATAATAGAAAACAACGCTGCAGAGACAAATAACATCATAGTCTCCCCGGAAACTGAGACAACAGAGCGGAATAAGACCCAATGTAGTCCTCAACGGATCACTGGGACCATCCTTTCTAATGTAGCAGTCCAGTGCAGTAATATCATCTCTATTTTTTCCTCCTCAGACATCGAGGAACCCGTGCCCCAGGCAATGGCAGAACCGGCTTCTGAAAGGGCAGGTGGGAATGGACACAAAGTGATGACGGAACACACAGTAAAAGATGATTATCTTACTGTCCTTCCATCTGAGTCCTCCACAAAAATTATAAACCTCAACCTGCCCACAGAACCGGACATGTCCGCACGCCAAGAACCCCATAGACATCAGAGTACAATAAGGAAAATTCACGATTGGGAGATCGAGATAAACAAACGCACGGTGGTAGTGGGAGATTCCAATCTCTCTCGGATCCCTTCTTTTGTAGATCCGTCGGTTCAGGTAGATAGTTTCCCTGGAGCTACCTTCTACCACCTGAATGGCGTTATTGGGAAATTGGAGCCGAATCCCAGCACAGAAAATGTTATTTTGGCCGCAGGGCTAAATAACTGCCTCTCCCAACAGAGACCATTGACCACCTGGAAACAGCTACAACAACTTCTTTGTACCTGTACCCGGGCATTTCCCAATGCAACAGTGTACGTACCACTAATCAATTTCTCGGATCGTCTAAATCAGACACAACAAGCCCTCTTGTGCACACTAAATAATAAAATCATGGATAAATGTAAATATTTATTGGATATTAATCCACTCCGTTTCCGCACGCTCCCCCTAGATCCAGTACATTGGACTCCGGAGACGGCAGAAATCATATTTCGTGGCTGGCTGGATGAGTTAAACATGTAGGGGGAGAACAACTGTATTCCACTTCTCCCCTCAGTAATGTCATGAACCTGTCTTCTTCCCACGAGCTTTCTAGAGCGGAGAGAGAGGTGTTGGAGAGAGGACTCACTTTTATCCCCACTCCCACTCGGGTTGACCGCATGGAACTTCGCAGGGACCTGCATACATATCACAGGAGACTGAAAACTTTAGATTATTTCAATTACGAATCCAATTCTACAATAGAACCGTTCAGGGAGCCCTCTCATTGGAACCCGGCATGGACCTCTCCATCCATTTCTACTTTAATTAATCAGGATCTTCGCTCCTTTTCTAAATTTCGTTTTACAAAGGGAGCAAATTTGAACTTATCTGCAGAGCATATGCAAGCAATAAAATCTTTAAAAAGTAATAAAAACCTAATAATCAAACCGGCAGACAAGGGCTCCCAAGTAGTCCTACAAGACAAGAACAACTACATCTTTGAAGCCAATAGATTTACATTTATGTTTTTCTGTTGTTCTGACCAGAATAAATGCAACGAGTAGACGCTGTCAGACTACTGTCCTGCATCACCGCCACCAGCCTGCAATCCATACACGTTACATAAGCTAGCGTGTTTGTACAAGCAGATCCAGGATCAGCAGAGTAGATCGATCTGCTTCTCGTGGAGGCTCTACTGCTCGGCTTCAGACGTGCTGACCCTCGGCCTGTCTTCCTGTTCACTGTGTGTGTATGTGTGTGTGTGTGTGATTAGGGTTGGACGACTGGCTGGAGCTGAATGAGAGCTTCCTGAGGACCGTTCATCCGGATGTGAAGTCTGCGTTGGGTCAAGCTGTGGCTCCTGTGGCAGGACCACATGTGGGGCCAGCTCTGAGCCTCGATTCAGGTCCAGATTCTGAGGCCAAGCCCAGAGAACCAGACGCCCCCCTATGTGTCATCTATAAGTGTACCGAGTTACAAGTTGATGAGACATTTGCTCAAAGAGTTTTGACTTTTCTTTCCCAATCTCTCTCTCTTCCCTGGAGCGATTGGGCTGAATTTTTTATATGTTATTCTCTGGTGAAGGTGGAGTGGTTGTGCACTGATTTGACCTCTCTCGGCCTTGTCGTTTGCCCGTGGCGGGCCGTTGAGCGTGGAATTTTTAGCCCTCTGGGGCCGCTTAGCTGGGCCCCCGTAGCACCAAACGACTTACAATTTTCAGGAGGCCCTCGCCTGACGCCTCTGAACCGGATTCCAGAGTTTGGAGGCGTTGGCACGTAGCCAAAGCTACTTCCTGTACGGGAGGGGCCATCTCCTGATTTTACACGTCAGGGAGATGCCCCGGTGCTGTTTTCAGGCCCGCAGCTGCATGGGAAGCCGAATGAGGCCCAAAAATCAGACTGCATGCAGCCAGGTCAAAGGTGGTGGAAGGCCTCTATTTGAGGGGAAAACAGACATTTTGAGGACACGCCGACGTTGTCCCTCTCACGTGAAAGCACACCGGCACCGCTGCGTCCGGCTGGATGAGCAGATGTCAGCCGATGCCTCGTTTGGCCCCGAAATCAGAGGTCACGTGCTATAACGCCGTGCTACGCTACCTTCCCTTTTTTTTTTCCCCACCGCGCGGCTGTGCCTTATCGTACAGACACGTGACCACCACCATCGGACTCGTCTCGTTCCGCTGATGTTGTTTGATGTTCTGTTTTCCCCAGTACGACTTTTCTGCACAAGGGGTGAACTGAGAGAAATTTAGGCCCAAAGCCTGAGGCCGCTTCCGGGTTTTTGCACGTCGCGAGGCCGTGCCCGGTCGTAGCGACACGTGACCACCACCATCGGATTCGTCTCGACTCGCTGATACGATCTGATGTGCTGTTTGTCCCGGTTCTCCCTCGCAAAGTGGAACCTTCCTCAAAAAACGGACAGGGGCACGCTGCTAAAAGCCATGCCCAGAAAGGTGCACTGCGCGGCTTGTAGATTTAGTGCACGGGGGGGTTCGTTTGGGGGCCCGTAGCGTCACTTTCCGGCACGCAGAAGGTCGTGCCCGGTGTCAACGGATAGCTGATAGTACACACAATCGCTCCCACCACACTTGTCATGCGTTTGATGATGATGATGAATATATTTATTAGATAGAATGTTAGAGTACAAGTACAGTCACACAGTAGCATGTATTACAGTACAAATAAATTCAAACATCCTGTCTAAGAGGAGCATTTCTAAAAAGCCCTTGCGGTCTTGTTTCCGTTGAAAGTCCTTCGTACATAAATCATCCACAATTAACAATACAAATTTAACAATACAAATAAATTCATGTGAGCTTTGAGCAGGCCGGGTCAAAACGACACTTCCAGGCAGTCTGAGGTCAGCGGTGACCCGGAGGCCGGTTGGCACAGGGGGCCCACTGCCTCATCTCGGTTTCCTCTGGAGCGATTGGGCTGAAATTTTATTATGTTATTGTGCTCCTGAGGAAGACTAGGTCTGAGGTGGTTTGACCCCTCTCGGCCTTGTCGTCTGCCCGTGGCGGGGCTTTGCTCTTTCAACTTTTTCATCCCACAGGACCCGCTAAACTCGGCCCCCCGTAGCTCCGACCGGGTTCAGACTTTCAGGGAGCCCCCGCCTAATGGCCCTGAACCAGATTCCAGAGTTTGGTGGAGCTGGCCCTTTGCGAAGGGCCCTTCCCGTACTGGACGGGCCCGCGCCAGGCTTCATTACACATGACCCCTGCGGGGTCGGGCCCCCAGCTCCCATCCCGTGCGCATCCATCCATCCTATTTTTGAATATAAGAGAGAGAGAGACAAAAAACAGGATCCTCACGGTAAGTTGTTATGATTATGGCTATTCCATCCACAATGATATTAATCATAATAATAAATAAAAGTAAAACATAAACAATTCATAATGACAAACAACTAAGTGCTATAAACCACGGTATAATAGGGGGAAGGGTCAAGTGAAATAAGGACCCTATCCCTCCTACAACCCAAAGCTTCAAACATGAGCAATAAATAATAAATCAAGCAAATCAACAAAATCATGCACAAAATTTCACCCAAAGGAACGAAAAAAACTCAATCAACTCTCGGATGGAACAACCTCAACCCAAAGTGCCGTATTTACCATTTTTCATTAAATCCCAGAGGATCCACTGTTCTGAGGCTGTTTATCCATCGCCTCTCTACCGTCCGTCTCTGGGGCCTGGACCAGTTGGAATTGGATTCCAGGCCCATAACGGACAGGTTTTGAATTATTTGTACATCAAAGTGTAGGTATAGTGGAGTCTCCTTTTGCCTTATTCTGATCTGGCATAAATGCTGCTTAAGTCTGTCCCTGAGCTTGTTTTGTGTTTCCCCCACGTACATTTTCTGGCAGCATGAGCATGAAATGGCATATACAACAGTTTTTGTGTCAAGCTTAATATGCTGCCACACTGGTGACCCCTGACCTGAATGTTTATTATGAATGAATTTGGCTGGTTTGAGGAACTGTTCTTTCCATGGACCCTCCCCTCCCATATTTGAAGCCTTCCTTGGGAGAGAGGCCCGAACTAACATGTCCTTCAGATTCCTGTTTCGTCTAGGCCGGAATCATTCTGAAGTCCGTCAAGGCCACATTACTACCCTGGGCCTCCCGAAAGTGGGCCCGGACCTCCGAGCTGAACCTTGCGAGGTCCCGGGAATACCTACAAACAAAAGGGACCAAGGATAATCCCTCAGTGTCCCTATTGGGAGTATTCTCTTCCCCGAATGACCTATTGACCTGCGATTTTACCGCTCTGAGGAACCTCCTGGCGTATCCCCTGGTTCTCAATGCTACAAACAGGGTTCTGGTGGCCTCTTCCACATCCTCCCTGAATGTGCATATTCTATGGAACCGGATTAGTTGTGATTTAATTAAGCCTGCATACGTGTGCCTGGGATGAAAGCTGGAGCGGTGAAGGAGAGCATGTCTGTCTGTTTCTTTAAAGTGAACTTTAGTTGCTAGTGATTGGAATCCCTCCTTCACTGGTGTAAAGAAGACCGTGGTGTCCAGAAAATCTATGTGTTGTTTGTGCATGTTGTATGTGATTGAAATAGTTGGGTGATGTGTGTCAAGTATAAGAATGAAATCCATAAAATCTGCATGTGTTTAGGTCCAGGTACCGAAGATCTCGTCCAGATACCTGAAATAAATCAACGGTTTGTTATTGCATGTCATCTATAAGTGTGCCAAGTTACAAGTTGTTAAGACATTTATTTGTGTGCATATTTATGCTTTTTGTCAGCTTCAGACGCTCACTGAAGCGGCCACGTTCGCCCTCCTGTGGCTGTTTCTGGAATAACACCGGAAATGTTCCAAACATTTGAAATCAAAATATCGCGTTAACCGTACGTTGTGGAGACTTGAGAAGTGGGTCTACCCACCATAATTCGGCTATGCTGAACACGCCGGTCCAACCCCCGCCTCTGTACGACCTTCCGTTCCTGAGATATGACGAAATTAAACCTTTACACGTCCATCACGTCGTCATTCTTAGTCACACCCACCTTTCCGTCACGTCAGTTCCAGCCACATATGTCATCTATAAGTGTGCCAAGTTACAAGTTGTTATGACATTTATTTGTGTGCATATTTATGCTTTTTGTCAGCTTCAGACGCTCACTGAAGCGCCCGCATTCGCCCTCCTGTGGCTGTTTCTGGAATAACACCGGAAATGTTCCAAACATTTGAAATCAAAATATCGCGTTAACCGTACGTTGTAGAGACTTGAGAAGTGGGTCTACCCCCCATAATTCGACTATGCTGAACACGCCGGTCCAACCCCCGCCTCTGTACGACCTTCCGTTCCTGAGATATGACGAAATTAAACCTTTACACGTCCATCACGTCGTCATTCTTAGTCACACCCACCTTTCCGTCACGTCAGTTCCAGCCACATATGTCATCTATAAGTGTGCCGAGTTACAAGTTGTTAAGACATTTATTTGTGTGCATATTTATGCTTTTTGTCAGCTTCAGACGCTCACTGAAGCGGCCGCATTCGCCCTCCTGTGGCTGTTTCTGGAATAACACCGGAAATGTTCCAAACATTTGAAATCAACATATCGCGTTAACCGTACGTTGTGGAGACTTGAGAAGTGGGTCTACCCACCATAATTCGGCTATGCTGAACACGCCGGTCCAACCCCCGCCTCTGTACGACCTTCCGTTCCTGAGATATGACGAAATTAAACCTTTACACGTCCATCACGTCGTCATTCTTAGTCACACCCACCTTTCCGTCACGTCAGTTCCAGCCACATATGTCATCTATAAGTGTGCCAAGTTACAAGTTGTTAAGACATTTATTTGTGTGCATATTTATGCTTTTTGTCAGCTTCAGACGCTCACTGAAGCGGCCGCGTTCGCCCTCCTGTGGCTGTTTCTGGAATAACACCGGAAATGTTCCAAACATTTGAAATCGAAAAACACTCCGACTGGAAACATGCACTTTGTGATACTATTGTAGCGTCCGTCGGACGCTGGAATGAGCACACGGTGGATCTCACAAAGAGCTTTTTATTAAATGGTCACTGTCGGCCGTAACCACGCCACAACACAGAACGGGTAACTCTGTCCCTCACACCCGCAGCTCTGGTTCTCGTCCTCCTTCCCCCGGCACCCCCACACACACACCGCCCCTCCTCCCTGGATGCCTTTACGGACTCTCTGCAGCGCAGGAATAATGAACACTCCTAAAACATGAACCGTTACACTATTTACAATTATTTTGTTGTTGGGCGAGACCGGTCCGTCCACAAAAACACTCCGACTGGAAACATGCGTTTTGTGATACTATTTACGATTATTTTGTTGTTGGGCGAGACTGGTCCGTCCACAAAAACACTCCGACTGGAAACATGCGTTTTGTGATACTATTTACGATTATTTTGTTGTTGGGCGAGACTGGTCCGTCCACCAAAACACCCCGCCTATGAACGACATTTCTTTCCTGAGATATGACAAAATTAAACACTTACACGTCCATAACGTCGTCACCGCAAGTCACACACACTTTTCCGTCACGTCAGTTCCAGCCACATATGTCACCTATAAGTGCGTCAGGTTACAAGTTGTTGAGACATTTATTTGTGTGCATATTCATGCTTATTGTCAACTCCAGACGCTCACTGAAGCGGCCGCGTTCGCCCTCCTGTGGCTGTTTCTGGAATAACACCGGAAATGTTCCAAACATTTGAAATCAAAATATCGCGTTAACCGTACGTTGTGGAGACTTGGGAAGTGGGTCTACCCGCCATAATTCGGCTATGCTGAACACGCCGGTCCAACCCCCGCCTCTGTACGACCTTCCGTTCCTGAGATATGACGAAATTAAACCTTTACACGTCCATCACGTCGTCATTCTTAGTCACACCCACCTTTCCGTCACGTCAGTTCCAGCCACATATGTCATCTATAAGTGTGCCAAGTTACAAGTTGTTAAGACATTTATTTGTGTGCATATTTATGCTTTTTGTCAGCTTCAGACGCTCACTGAAGCGGCCGCATTCGCCCTCCTGTGGCTGTTGCTGGAATAACACCGGAAATGTTCCAAACATTTGAAATCAAAATATCGCGTTAACCGTACGTTGTGGAGACTTGGGAAGTGGGTCTACCCACCATAATTCGACTATGCTGAACACGCCGGTCCAACCCCCGCCTCTGTACGACCTTCCGTTCCTGAGATATGACGAAATTAAACCTTTACACGTCCATCACGTCGTCATTCTCAGTCACACCCACCTTTCCGTCACGTCAGTTCCAGCCACATATGTCATCTATAAGTGTGCCAAGTTACAAGTTGTTAAGACATTTATTTGTGTGCATATTTATGCTTTTTGTCAGCTTCAGACGCTCACTGAAGCGGCCACGTTCGCCCTCCTGTGGCTGTTTCTGGAATAACACCGGAAATGTTCCAAACATTTGAAATCGAAAAACACTCCGGCTGGAAACATGCGTTTTGTGATACTATTTACAATTATTTTGTTGTTGGGCGAGACTCGTCCGTCCACAAAAACACTCCGGCTGGAAAGGTCCGTCCACAAAAACATTCCGACTGGAAACATTCGCTTTGTGATAATAATTACGATTATTTTGTTGTTGGGCGAGACTGGTCCGTCCACAAAACCACCCCGCCTCTGAACGACCTTCCGTTCCTGACACATGACCAAATTAAACCTTTACACGTCTATAACCTCGTCACCGTAAGTCACACCCACTTTTCCGTCACGTCAGTTCCAGCCACATATGTCACCTATAAGTGTGCCAAGTTACAAGTTGTTAAGACATTTATTTGTGTGCATATTTATGCTTTTTGTCAGCTTCAGACGCTCACTGAAGCTGCCACGTTCGCCCTCCTGTGGCTGTTTCTGGAATAACACCGGAAATGTTCCAAACATTTGAAATCAAAATATCGCGTTAACCGTACGTTGTGGAGACTTGAGAAGTGGGTCTACCCACCATAATTCGGCTATGCTGAACACGCCGGTCCAAGCCCCGCCTCTGTACGACCTTCCGTTCCTGAGATATGACGAAATTAAACCTTTACACGTCCATCACGTCGTCATTCTTAGTCACACCCACCTTTCCGTCACGTCAGTTCCAGCCACATATGTCATCTATAAGTGTGCCAAGTTACAAGTTGTTAAGACATTTATTTGTGCGCATATTTATGCTTTTTGTCAGCTTCAGACGCTCACTGAAGCGGCCGCATTCGCCCTCCTGTGGCCGTTTCTGGAATAACACCGGAAATGTTCCAAACATTTGAAATCAAAATATCGCGTTAACCGTACGTTGTAGAGACTTGAGAAGTGGGTCTACCCACCATAATTCGGCTGTGCTGAACACGCCGGTCCAACCCCCGCCTCTGTACGACCTTCCGTTCCTGAGATATGACGAAATTAAACCTTTACACGTCCATCACGTCGTCATTCTTAGTCACACCCACCTTTCCGTCACGTCAGTTCCAGCCACATATGTCATCTATAAGTGTGCCAAGTTACAAGTTGTTATGACATTTATTTGTGTGCATATTTATGCTTTTTGCCAGCTTCAGACGCTCACTGAAGCGGCCGCATTCGCCCTCCTGTGGCCGTTTCTGGAATAACACCGGAAATGTTCCAAACATTTGAAATCAAAATATCGCGTTAACCGTACGTTGTAGAGACTTGAGAAGTGGGTCTACCCCCCATAATTCGGCTATGCTGAACACGCCGGTCCAACCCCCGCCTCTGTACGACCTTCCGTTCCTGAGATATGACGAAATTAAACCTTTACACGTCCATCACGTCGTCATTCTTAGTCACAGCCACCTTTCCGTCACGTCAGTTCCAGCCACATATGTCATCTATAAGTGTGCCAAGTTACAAGTTGTTATGACATTTATTTGTGTGCATATTTATGCTTTTTGTCAGCTTCAGACGCTCACTGAAGCGGCCGCATTCGCCCTCCTGTGGCTGTTTCTGGAATAACACCGGAAATGTTCCAAACATTTGAAATCAAAATATCGCGTTAACCGTACGCTGTAGAGACTTGGAAACCTGGTCTACCCGACATAATTCGGCCACGCTGAACACGCCGGTCCCAACCGCGTCTCTCTACGACCTTCCCTTCCCGAGATATGGCAAAAATAAAGCTTTGCACGCATGTAACGTCTACACCGTAAATCACATCAACCTGTCCGTCACCTCAGTTATAGCCCTATGTGTCATCTATAAGTGTACCGAGTTACAAGTTGATGAGACATTTGCTTGTGTGTATATTTATGCTGATTGTAAACTTCTGATGTTCACTGTAGCGGCGCCATGTCTCCACAAGAGGGCAGCATTTTATCTTTTGGCCGTTTCTGGAATGAAACCGGAAACCGGAAACCGGAAATGTCCAAAACTCCATTCATTTTCTTCGAATTATCGCGAGAACGGTACGCTGTAGAGACTTGGAAACCTGGTCTACCCGACATTTTATTTTTATTTATTATTATTATTTTTTTTTCCAACTTTATTAACATAGCTCACAGTGCAAAACTCACAGCATAGATCTCTCCCTTCGACATTACATCAAACATTCACATCTTCCTAAATCACACATATAAGTAAATCCAACAGTGAGGCATATACAAACACTAAACCAGATCCAAATGAAATGTGCAAAAGAAAGGAAAGGATGAGAAGGAAAATAAACACAAAAACAAACACAAGAATACAAATAAAAATAAAATATACAGGAAAATACAACAAAGGTTACAAGCAAGGGGTATGGGAAAGGTTAAATTCTGATATAAATGTGTTCAATCTTTTTGCCTGGGGATTATTTATTTGTTTTAGTATCACCTGTAACAGGGAGAGCTCATTCCTAAGAGCAGGCCATGACGGGGGCGATTTAGCATACCGGCATTTGTGTATATAGTACTTTGTAATAATAACAAGATTGTTCACCAAAAACTCACTATTTTTGTCCTTGAGGATTACTCCTAACAGAATATCTTGAGGGGACCAAGAAGCAATGTCTCTGGAACTGGACGATATTAAGTCATAGAGAGATTTCCACAGCTTTTGGACAATCTCACATTCATAGAACACATGCTCTGTTGTTTCCAGATTTACGTTACAAATATAACAGTTATCTACCACAAATTTAAATCTACTCTTCATGAATTCATTTGATGGATAAATGTTGTTTATGGTCTTAAAATGAACTTCTTTGCATTTCGGGGAGATTGGAAATTTTAAGTAGTTTGTTCGAATAGATACAATTTCAGAGCCGTTATAATCTTTGAGGGTGAGTGAACTTTTTGCCCTACTTGGAAATAATGTATTGATTAAATACTGCCTTAAAAAAGCATTATTACATTTATTGTTCACAAGGTCGAGACCATCTATCATTACTTTGTGTAAATTTGGCGTTGGTAAAATCAAAATATTATTCTTTATATGTTGAATTAAAGCTTGTGGGATATTCTGTGAAACGTTTCTATAGATCTCAATGGAGCAAGATGTTCTATATTTAGCATTAAAATCTGTCAGTTCAAGAATGTCTCCATTTCCATCCAACATATGTAAAACAGACCAAATTTGTTTTGTCATCCAGTCTTCCAAAAACATTGACTTCCCACGACTCAACATCACCCTATTATTCCACAATGGGACATTATGGGGGCTGAAATTATGTTTGAACATCATTTTCCAATTTAACAGAACCTGTTGGTGAAACTTGGACAGTTTTATGGGCAGTTTCGATATTTCAAAATCACACACTAATAGAAACTCAATCCCTCCAACTTTGTTAAACACAAGAGAAGGAATCGAGAACCATATCTCATCCTCATTCTTTAAGAAGGATCGGAGCCAATTGATCTTTAAAATCCCATTCATTATTTCAAAGTCAATTGCTTTTATACCACCATCCTCATAGTTCTTTATCATGTCACTATTTCTGATGTAGTGATGTTTATTTCTCCAAATGAAATTGAGATTTGTACGATTAATTTCTTTGATAATCCTGGTTGGTATGGCTAGGGGGTATGCTGGATAGATTAATCTGGATAATGATTCCACCTTGGTTAACATCGACCCACCAAACAGCGTTAAATCCCTTTGAGCCAATTGTTTAATATTCTTTTGCAATTATCAATAGTACTTTGAATATTCTTTTTTTCACTATCGCCTGCACATTTAGTTATCCAAACTCCAAGATATTTGATCTCATTTTTGACAGGAATGTCATACAGTGAAGAATCTGAACAACCATGGACACACATGAGTTCACACTTATCCAGATTCAGGTGCAGACCAGAGGCTTGGGAGAAAGGTTGGATTGTACTCAAGGCCAGTGGAATCTGTTCCTTGTTTTTAAGAAAGATTGTTGTATCGTCTGCGAGCTGCGTTATAATCAATTTGTGCTTGTTCATGTCTAAACCCTGAATGTTCGAGTTTATGACAGTCATAGCAAGTAGCTCAGTGGCTACAATGAATAGAAGAGGTGAAACGCTGCAGCCCTGCCTTATGCCTCTTTCCACCCTGAATCTGGAACATGTGCCTTCGGAGAGGGAAACACAACTATTAATATCAGTGTGAAACATAGCAATCATATTAAGAAATGCGTTACCAAACCCAAAATGCTTAAATGTGTTTATAATAAAAGCATGCTCGATAGAGTCAAATGCTTTTTGAAAGTCCAGAAACAACATAAAACCATCGTCCTTATGTAGGGGTTATTCCCCGACACACTGTGTAAGAAATAATTAAACGCACACAAAGTGAATCAGGCAGACAAACTTCGATACTTTACCGGTAAGGAGGGACCCTGCTCGCCCAGCGGCTGCGACCAAAAGAACCTCCCCCCCGAAACCTCGCGGTCTCTTTTTATTCACATGGTGAAAGTAGGTTGTCCCAGGTATTTACATAGATCCCTACCCCCTAGAGACAAAGGGATCTCTACTCATGGCCACCTCCATCTTAAAAAACTCTACAATGAAACAATGAAAATACAACTCTACTCTAACACCTTAATCAGATGATTATAATCAATCAGATCCAGAACCAAGCGGATATTATTATGAATTAACCTTCCCCTTAAGAAACCTGATTGAGTTGGGCCAATTATATCAGAAATTCCTGTATTTAATCTTGCTGCCATGACTTTTGTAAAAATTTTGTAGTCTGTGTTTAGGAGGGTAATAGGTCTAAGGTTGCTTAGAAACCTCTTATCTTTACCAGATTTTGGAATTAGTTTAATTACTCCTTGTTTCATTGTTTCCATGAGCTCCTTTTGATTTATACATTCAATTAATGCTTGGAGCAATAAGGACTTGATATCCTCCCAGAAGTGTTTATAGAAATTTGAAGTCAATCCATCTGAACCAGGTGAGCGGTCAGGTTTCATGGTTTTAATAGCGCAATCAAATTCCTGCATAGTTAATTCTTCATCGCAAATTTCTTTGAAGTTAGCATCAATTAACGGAATCAAGTGATTAACGTTGTTAAAGAAGGATGTGACCTTTTGTTCAGAGTATGAAGATTTGTAAAGGTTACTATAAAAGTTAAAGACTTCCTTCGAGATGCGTTTAGGATCTGTGCATTCCTCTCCGTTGATTATTAGACTACTAACTGAGTTGAATTCTTGTCTCCGTTTTTCTAGATTGCAAAAATAGGCTGTGTTCTTTTCTCCCTCTTCTATCCACTTGGCTCTGGACCTCACATAAGCACCCTTGGCTCTATACAAATACATCATATCCATTTTGGATTGCAGCTTATTAATGGTTTCTTTTTCCTCCTCAGTCCAAACCAACTTGCTATAAAGATTCATAAGTTCTTTAACTATAGTTGTTTCTTCTTCTCTCCTTAGTTTGTTTACTTTTTTACCAAATGCAATTGCGGATTTTCTAATGCTAAATTTAAGAAATTCCCATTTGGAAATCGATGCTCCAATGGTGTCATCATTTGTGATATCCAAAATTAGTGTTTTAATAGAGTTACAGAATTCCACATTTTTTAGCAGCTGTGAATTAAATTTCCAATAATCCTTAAATTTATTATTCCGGTGTCTGATCTTTAGTCTCAAATTAATAGTGCAATGATCACTTAAAGGACCATTAGAGATTGTTGTCTCTGTAACATATTGTGAAATAGCATCGGATACCAACCAATAATCAATACGTGATCTTATTTGACCATTAGGTTTATGCCAAGTAAATTGTTTAACGTCTTTGTTCAAAGTCCTCCAGATATCTGTCAATTTGTTATTTTTAGTGAAATTATCCATAATTGGGTTTCTATACTCCCTAGAGAATTTTGATGGCCATCTATCCAGCCACTCGTCAGGGGTTACATTGAAATCACCTCCCACCATTACGTGATCAGTTTGGAATTTTGCATTAAGTTCGCTAATAACCGTCGACATTTGATGCAACAGGCTCTTATTTTTTTGATCATTGTTATACCCATAAATGTTAATCAGAATAACCAGAATATTATCGATATTCAAAACGCAAGCAACCCAATGCCCATCTTTATCTGCCCTGTTCCACACAATCTTCCCAGGACATCTGTTGAGACAAATGGCAGTACCCGCAGAGCGGTTTGTACCGTGACTGAAGAGGATTTTATCTCCCCATTGTTGTGTCCAAAACTTAACATCAGACTCCTCAGAATGAGTTTCCTGTAAAAAGATGCAGTTAGCTTGTTGCCCCTTGCAGAACAGAAATACAGCTTTACGCTTCACTGACTCTTTAAGACCCCTTGTATTAAAAGAAAAAAAAAGAAATATCAGTTTTCAACTGGAACATAGAACACATGAACAGAGATACTAAAGAAGTTTAGGGAGGTGGAGTAGAAAAGACTTAGAAAAGAGGTAGAAGTCCCATTTTCTGAAATGTTCCACTATGTATAAGTTTCCCACTCAGAAATCAGTCCCTTACTGGATCCTCAGCCACGATGCGCTTGCCTTCTATGAACCCAAACGGGCCCCTGAAACCCGCAGCCTTGCCTTCCTTCCTAGCCTGGTCGATTTTGGGCCACAGTGCTTGTCTGGACCTCCAGTCCTCCGGGGTCAGGTCCTCAGCAAAGCGGATCCCTTCTTCCTTGCACACAGGAGAAGCTTTCGTCTGTCTCCAGATGTCATCTCTCGTATTCCTTCTCACAAACGTGATGATAATTTGCCGTTTCTTGTTCTCCGTCGGTCGCCCCACTCTGTGAACAACGTCGACCTCTTGGTCCATCTTTGCCTTCAGGTTTGGAGCAATTCTACCCAGAAGCTCCACCACTTCTGTTCTGACATTCTCCTTTGTTTTCTCCTTTTTTCCTTTGATGCGAAGGCAACATCTCCTTTTGTCTCTTTCTTGAATCAATAAACGACCTTTCATGCCATCATTATCTTTCTTGAGAGATTCCATCTGTTTTTCCATGCGTTTCACCTTCGTTTTACACTCTTCCAGCTCCTCTGAGTTTCGCTGCTTTAATAACAGCAGCTAGCATGGCGCTGTGTTGCATTCGTGTGACAACCTCCTCCATGCGGTCGTCGACACGTTTTCCTGATGGAGTCATCAGCAACACCTGATGACTCCACCTGTCGGGTGGGTGGCGGCCATCGCTCTCTAATATCAGTGAACTCCGTTTGGAAGGGGAACTGTCGGCTTGTCTGCATCAATAAAGCTTTAGATTGTTTCCTTCAACTCCTGCAAAACGGGAACAAAAGTTCTACTTGGATTCATTATTTAGGTCAAGGACTGATTGGTCCACCTCAGAGAAAAAGGACAGACAGCCTCTGCTGCGTGACGACCCGGACCCGGACCCGGACCCGTGGACTCTCAGGATCAGTCTGGAGCAGGATCTTTACTGTGCTAAAAAGATATTTAGGGTTTGAGAGAGACTCAGGAAAAGGTCAAAGGTCAGGATTAAAGCTCCCTGCACGAATCCGATCAGTTTACTTGTGTTTGACAGAACTCGGATGAGTCCGCTGATCCGTCCTGACGTCTGATAATAAAACCGGATACGGGGTCAGAACTCGGCCGGGTCAATAAGGATCACTGAGGTCAAGGCTCCGGACCCCTTTACCGGCTCAGATGGACAGAACCGCTGGGTCCATTCCTCCGGCCGGGCCTCGTCATAAACAACCTGTTGAGGGGGCCGAGCTGTAAATACCAGAACTTCTCGAGTTATTTACTCCTCTGTTCACGCACCTTTGTTTCTGGGGGTGGCAGTGACGCGTTCAGGAGGCAGATAAAGGGCATTTCTCACCAACACCTTCCTGTTATTTTCAAGGCTCCTTTGTTTGGTTACAAGGTCTCGGCCCGTCGGGTCTCTGGGGAACATAAGGAACGTTTCAGCCCAGGCACTTTGGAACATGCTCCCTATCCCGGTGTGTGTGTGTGTGTGTCACCTTGCTCTTGGAATGACTTCATTAATTTCTCTGAGACAATTTTATCATTGAAATCTGAATTAATCCCAAAATGTGAACGTTAATGATATTACTGGGAATAAATAAATATGGGTCATATTTAGGTTTAGAGTCTAAACTCTTGATGCTTTTCGGGGTTAATAAAGCAGCAGGATGTGTCACTTCTGTCACTTTTGGAGTGTCCCTTAAAAAGCACCCACAAAGTGCGGTTACATTCCCGTCCGGGGCAGACACAACAACAACAGGAAGAGGGGCCGTTTGCACAGGTGTCAGGAAGCACAGGAAATAAACAAGCTGGATACTGGAAAACATTTTCTCTCGCAGCCCGAGCCAGACCTGAGGCTCGTTAGTCGTTTTGGACAACATGTTTGATGAAATTCTGATTTCCATCAAAAGAAAATCCTCGTCCTGACATGACGGATCAATTCTGTCTGATCAGGGGTTTCAATATAAACCACGACATCTGTGTAGATCGATCGTTCATTTCAATACTGTGCAAAATGTATTTACTGCCTTCATCCCAGATTACAGGATTACATTTACATTCCGAATGGCATGACTGATAATCATTTCCGGCTTTAACTAATATTTGGTGAATCCTGAATTCTTTATGAAGGCCGTAGTTTTTATTCGTTCCCTCGCTCGAGCATCAGATACCGCTCACTAGGAATATTTTCCTCTTGGAGTGAAACTCATATTTTATGACACGATCTCTTCCACTTCAATAATTCATGCCTTTTTCTCCACGTTTTTAATCTTCACGTTTCTGAGATGAATGTCCGACCTTCCAGAAATAAATCTGTCTGATGGCATCTTGAGAAGATTCACGTCTCTTTCTAGAACTTGCCTCCAGCTGTCTCTGCTGCTCTTCCTCAAACCGCCAGCCTTCTGTCTGATTTTGCTTTGGCCCTGACCTTCATCACTCACGTCAATCATCTGGGTCATGAATTCATTATGTTATGGTGTGTCAGTGCAGCATAAGGTCCATGGAGAAACTGATTTAAATGTTTGCAAGGTGGATAGTATTCACCTCAAATACTAAAATACAAACACCCAACCCCAGCAGCATGACAACTCTAAGGACTCGTATTCATGGACATCATCTACATCACTTCACTCTTCATCAGGGCTTATATTTATGAGTAGATCAGGAAATGAATCAGAGACAGGTCAGAGATAACTGTGTTAATCTGAAGAGCATTTGTTACAGTGGCTGGTGTTATGTACAGGATATTATTTCATATATAAAGTAAAAATAAAATGATAGAAAGACAACAAATCACTGTGAAATATCCGAGAGACAAGGTTCTTTGTTGTGACTGAAGCTCATCAGAAATACTGAACTAGAAGCAGATAAAACGAGGACAGGACAAATGAAACGTCCGAATGCTGTAAAAAAAGTGTTCCATCATTTAACATAATAAAATAGATCTTTCAGTTCACTTATAAATTAATGCTATACATGCAGGCCGGTCTCGGCTGGTCAGCGGGGCTGGAGCCGCTTCGGGGCCAGGGGCCCGTCTGTGTCCTGGTCCGAGCTCTGGATGGCGCCGACCTCTCCGGAACCCCCCTCCCCGGCTGGAAACACAGGTCAGACAGGTCATCAGGGAGCACTAATAATGAAATCTGCTGATTGATGACACTTTTTACCTGCTTGTGGCTCGTTCTTCAGTTTGCTGGCGATTTTGGCAAAGAACCTGAGAGTGAGACAGGCGCCCGTCTCTCTGTCACAGATCCCACCTTTGCAGTTGCACGTCTTGCGGCATTCAATCCCATAGGTTCCATACAGGCAGTCTGTGCATGAGGACAACATTTAGGGGACGGTTAGTGGAACCGACTGGAGGACGGTCTCTCAGTCCAGTCAGCATCACCAGAATCTGGGCCGTGGAAATGCAACGGTCCAGAAACCTGACAGACATGAAGAAGGTCCAGCTCTCCTACCTGGATTCAGCGCATGCATGCATGCTTTGGTGCAGCACCCCGGCCCCCCGGCACCTCTTACGTCATGAACGTTACCTTTGCAAATCCCGTATTCGTCTCCGTAGTCGTCCTCATCCTTGTAGAACTCGCAGAATAATCCCGGTCCGCACTTCACCCCGTGCATGCCCGACACCGTGCGGTAGCAGTGCTCCCCCCTGCCGGCTGCGCAGACCCGGCAGCACCCGCAGTCGTCCAGGACCGTCCAGGTGCAGCCGTGCGTCCCGCCGCAGCGCTCCGCCGTGCACCTGTCGGGGCAGTTCACCGCGTACTTGACGCTGACGCCCCACGCCTCCGCATCCTGCAGCGGGACGGAGGACAGCACGGAGAGGAGGAGGGGGAGGAGGAGGAGAGGCATGGTGAGGCTGCTCCTCTCTGGGTGGACTGACTGACCTCTGCTCCAGCAGGTTGTTGGGTTATCAGCGACCAACAACCTTGTTTTGCACATGACTGGCCCTCGTCCATTTCCTATTCCGGTGTTGTTGTTCTTGCTCAATCAGACCCTTTTTAGAGATCCGGCTGGGAAGTGGGATTTACTCTTTTTTCTCTTTACTCGCAGCTCGTCCAGCCCGATGCTTGCGACCTGCCATGACCCCACCAGGACCTGTGATACCCGACACCCGACACCTGACAGAAACACACGTCATGGTGCCTAAAAGAAATGAATCCCGGCCCGTTAACATTATAAATAACATTTATTCCCTTCCTCCTCTAGAATGGCAGCACTTGGAAATGTTGACTTTTTAAACTGCTTTACATTATTAACCATCTGCGAGCAATGCAAACAGCATACCGTATTGGCCCGAATATAACACGACCCCGGATATAACACGACCCCCTCTTTTTCAAGACTCAAGTTTGAGAAAAGACTTTTTGAAGACCAAATTCAATTTTTAAAATAATTACAGTACATCTGAAACAAATGATTATAACAATATATTCGAGAGAAAAAGCATGTTATTTTGCCTCATTCAAATCATGCAAAAACTGTCTCATCTTAATATCTGAACATTTAAATATGTGAACTAAAGTGCAATCACATTTGTAAATGAATGGCTTCTGGTTTTTAAAATGTAAATAAACCAATATCCTGTGATAAAACAACAAAATTGCCGGCCAGACGTGCTGAATCACTGAAGCTGCTTATATATGCGAGCGATAGGAGGAAACGGAGTTTTGTTTAACAGTGCAAGTAAAATAAAGCAGCTTCAGTGATTCAGCACGTCTGGCCGGCGTCCATCTTGTGTTGCTGCGCTTCAGCCTTCGTCCCCAGCGTGGTCTGGAAGTTAACCCCGGAGGCGCTGGAGAACAACGATCCCCCCCAGTTAGACTTCACTTTGATGGTTCATGCAGTTATTGCAATTTTGTTGTTTTATCACAGTAGATTAGTCTTTGCGTGTACATATTCACAGGAGAAAAGTACAGCACACCGCCGTGTGTCTTTCGTCAGGAAAACGTACCCAGACCGTTTATTACTGCGCATGCTCTCAATAACTCAGGTACACGCAGCATGACATCACTACATAAGCATATTTAATAGCATGAGTTAATCAGCCTAACATTTTCTTTACACCCTCTGAATGCCTGCATTTCTGTGTTTTTGTAAATTAGTGTGCAGTTCACTGTTTATTTGAAATGTGGTGGCTAATATAATCCAATATACATTTAATTTGATGATGATGATGAATATATTTATTAGATAGAATGTTGGAGTACAAGTACAGTCAAACAGTAGTATGTATTACAGTACAAGTACAGTCAAACATCCTGTCTAAGAGGAGCATTTCTAAAAAGCCCTTGCGGTCTTGTTTCCGTTGAAAGTCCTCCGTACATAAATCATCGACATTTAACAATACCAATAAAATAAAAATAAAACCAATATTAAATTACTCAATATTGACGAAATCCTTCCTGTGACTGTGGGCGTAATTGATTGTCTTTATGCTTTAACTGTGCTTGTGTAGCTTCTTCTGGTGTGTGAAAAGTGTCTGTTCTGTTTACAGCTAACAGGAAAGTCAAAGCTAACGTTACCTGACCAGAGAAGATGATGTTAACAGGAAGCAGCGTTCCCTCTAGCCACATAAGCTAATGCTAACAGTATAAAGTACTGTCTTACCGTAATTTATGTAAGTTATTTATTGTCATTTTGCATCAGTGGTGTAATTTATTTTAGATTAATTGTTAGTTTGCACTGGCGGTGTAAAAACATTTTATTTTTGTTTTTCTAATGTTACGTTGCATCAATTGCGTAATTTAATATTGGATTTATTTTTATTTGTATTGTTAATTGTGGATGATTTATGTACGAAGGACTTTCAACGGAAACAAGCCCGCAAGGGCTTTTTTGAAATGCTCCTCTTAGACCGGATGTTTGACGTTATTTGTACTGTAATACATGCTACTGTGTGACTGTACTTGTACTGTAATACATGCTACTGTGTGACTGTACTTGTACTGTAATGCATCCTACTGTTTGACTGTACTTGTACTGTAATACATGCTACTGTGTGACTGTACTTGTACTCTAACATTCTATCTAATAAATATATTCATCATTATCATCACCGTAAGCAGAGTGGTATTTAGCCATTTATGCTAGCCGTAAGCAGAGTGGTATTTAGCCATTTATGCTAGCCGTAAGCAGAGTGGTATTTAGCCATTGATGCTAGCCGTAAGCAGAGTGGTATTTAGCCATTTATGCTAGCCGGAAGCAGAGTGGTATTTAGCCATTGATGCTAGCCGTAAGCAGAGTGGTATTTAGCCATTTATGCTAGCCGGAAGCAGAGTGGTATTTGGCCATTTATGCTTGCCGGAAGCAGAGTGGCATTTAGCCATTTATGCTAAACGTAAGCAGAGTGGTATTTAGCCATTTATGCTAGCCGGAAGCAGAGTGGTATTTAGCCATTTATGCTAACCGTAAACAGAGTGGTATTTAGCCATTTATGCTAACCGTAAGCAGAGTGGTATTTAGCCATTGATGCTAACCGTAAGCAGAGTGGTATTTAGCCATTGATGCTAGCCGTAAGCAGAGTGGTATTTAGCCATTTATGCTAGCCGGAAGCAGAGTGGTATTTGGCCATTGATGCTAGCCGTAAGCAGAGTGGTATTTAGCCATTTATGCTAGCCGGAAGCAGAGTGGTATTTGGCCATTTACGCTTGCCGGAAGCAGAGTGGCATTTAGCCATTTATGCTAAACGTAAGCAGAGTGGTATTTAGCCATTTATGCTAGCCGGAAGCAGAGTGGTATTTAGCCACTTATGCTAACCGTAAACAGAGTGGTATTTAGCCATTTATGCTAACCGTAAGCAGAGTGGTATTTAGCCATTTATGCTAACCGTAAGCAGAGTGGTATTTAGCCACGCACGCTAATCCAAGTAAAATTGGCTCACCTCAGACCAGACTGAACTTTTCCTCAGACACATTCATCAAACGGCAACACGCCCTGCTAACGGAACCTTCCTCAGGTCGTCGGTATGTGGGACTACGAGTCCCACAATGCTTTGCACCTACATGTCGGACAGAACTTCCGGGCACCTCATTAAACACGTTAACGAGCGTCCACCTTGTCCCGCATAAACTTTAACTTAATTAAAGCTTAAAGTCACTCAAAGTGTAAAAAGACAAAAGGATCATTCGATCCACCGCAACGTCACATCCAACAGCTGCGCGATCCTTCCGTCACGTGATCAACGTGAGCCCGCAGGTGGACGTCTGACTCAGTGACGCAACGACCGGTTTATGTCTGTGGTCTTCCGTCAGTTGGTCCTGCTCGAGTCCGGTTCCAGGTAAGAGTCGTTCCATTCCGGTCCCGGAAGGACGGAGAGAAGCAGGTCCGTGTAAACCGGGTTCGACTGGAGGCTCGAGACGTGAATGACGTCGTCATTTTGCATGCTTAAATTTACCATTTAAAGCCGTTTTCAATCGATCGGAGACAAAGTTCGTGATTTTAATGATTTAAATCATGTTTTTATCTTCGGGCGTAAATCAGCTTCTCGATACTGTGACGTCAGATCAGAAGGTCTCGTCCTGAACTCGTTACCATGACTCAGCACGTTTTCTCCCTACTGCAGCTGAGCTCAGGCGATCAGGCGATCAGGTCACGAGGCTAATCGTTGACCTCCGTCCAGGTGACTTCGCTCGTTTCTCCCAACAGACATCATGAGCAAGGTTGCCGTGGTAACAGGCAGTAACAAGGGCATCGGCCTGGCCGTCGTCGGAGCGCTCTGCCAGCAGTTTGAAGGAGACGTTTTCCTCACGGCCAGAGACCAGTAGGTCGCTCACCTGGGGACACCTGGGGACACCGGGACACAGTCTGTCCCTGCAGCTGCATCGGTTCAGGTTGTCCATACGTGTCCCCCCGTTACAACTAAGGAGTGAATGCTAACCTGTTTACAGGGGGCGTGGCCAGGAGGCCGTGACGTCTCTGGCCTCGCAAGGATTGGACGCCAAGTTTCACCAGCTGGACATCGATGACCCGAGCAGCGTCACTGCAGCTGCTGCTTTCTTCAAGGAGACGTATGGAGGAGTGGACGTCCTGATCAATAACGCTGGGATAGCCTTCAAAGGTGTGATTACGTCATCTATCCGTCGGCTGCTGTGACGGCTCCTCGCCGCCCAAACATGTAAAGCTGCTGACTCCTCCCCTCCAGGGGCGGACACCACTCCGTTCAGCGTTCAGGCCCAGGTGACCCTCAAGACCAACTTCTTCTCCACCAGGAACATGCTGACCCACTTCCTGCCGCTCATCCGACGTGGAGGTGAGGACACGCACCTGGGCCGGAGGCTCCGCCCGTCTCCCTCTGGATTTAACGCGCTGATTCGGCGGCGTCTCGGCGTCCTCCTGTGTATTTCAGGTCGTGTGGTGAACGTCTCCAGCTTTGTTGGGTCCAGGACTCTGAACCAGTGCAGCCCCGCCCTCCAGCAGCGTTTCCGTAGCGATGACATCACAGAGGAGGAGCTGGGGGGACTGATGCAGCAGTTTGTTGATCAGACCCAGAAGGGCGAGCACAAGCGGGGCGGCTGGCCTGAGACGGCGTACGGCGTCTCAAAGACTGGACTAACGGTGAGACCGTTTGATTGGTCGATTTAAAGAGGAACAACATGTTTCCTTTCCCAGAGACATTGATCGTCCATCTGTGTGTTTCAGACGCTGTCCATGATCCTGGCTCGCCGTCTGTCCGAGGAGAGACCGACTGACGGGGTAATCAATCTGATATTGTCCTCGCCGTTTTCATTTCCCAGCGTCTGTAGCTCCTCCCTGCTGCGTTTTCATTGGTCGATGTCCTCCCAGATCCTGCTGAACGCCTGTTGTCCCGGTTGGGTCCGCACCGACATGGCTGGCCCGAAGGCGCCCAAGTCGCCTGACGAGGGCGCCGTTACCCCCGTGTACCTGGCGATGCTCCCGCCCGGCGCCACAGAACCCCACGGAAAGTTTGTCTCTGACAAACGGGTTCAGGAGTGGTGAAGGGGTCAGACATGAAAGAAAACATTTGTAGCAATAAAAGAGCTCTTTAATACTTTGTGGGAATATTTATTGATGAGTCCTCATCACAGTGTGATGATCCAGATGTCGGACCAGCGATGGGGACATGAAGAGCGTCTCTGGTATTCTGGGACAACCACCATCTGTCCAGAGGAAGGAAACTATCTGGGCACTTGTAATTTAATTTAAACACTACATGGTTTCATTCATTGTCCAAGCTGGAGCCTCTTAGCAGTCAGTGGGCGAGTGGCAGGCTACACCCTGGACAAGCCGCCAGTTCATCGCAGGGCCACACAAAGACAGACAATCAGCCACACACACAGTCACACCTACGGCTACGGGCAATTTGTTTTTGGTGGTGGGAGGGAGCCGGAGAACCCGGAGAGAACCCACGCAGACACGTGCAACATGCAAACACCTCATAGAAAGGCCACAAGTTGGGGTCAAACCCGCGACCTCCTTGCTGTGAGGCAACAGCGCTGCCGGTTTGCTTCAGGTCTGGTCAAATGTCAGGAGTGACGCGTTCACACAAAACCTCAAAGTGGGCACTGCACAAGAAATAGATTCCACGACTGGAAACTTCTGAAAAGATAAAAACATGCAAGATTTCTGGCCAGAATGTCTGCTTCTGTCTCCGGACGCTTGCTGGAGCCCTCGTTCAGCCCCTCTTTGACTATGCTAGCACCTCCTGGTACTCAAACATCAAAGTGTCCCTGAAAACCAGGCTCCAAACCTCCCAAAACAAACTGATTGGGCTACTCCTCAATCTGGGGCCCATGACCCACCTTCTTCCTGGACATTTTGCTAGCCTAAAATGGCTCAGGGTAGAAGACAGGGTTAAACAACTCAAAATGGGATTGGCATTTAAAATAGTCAATGCAGCTCTGCCCTCAGTCCCCTCAATCCCTGCATACCTGAATAAACACCTCCACAGATTTAGTGACACCCACAGCCACACCACTAGAGGGAGCTCAAACAACAACCTGATTACCCCCTCCTATAGGACTAACATGGGTAAATCATCTTTTTACAATACTGCCCCCTAAGGGTGGAACTGTTTGACTCCTGCCCTCAAAACATGCACCTCTTTGGCCTCCTTCAAAACGGCCCTAAAAATACACCTTTTAGGGGGACAGAAACGGAGATAGTCATCACGACTCTCTCCGGATCAACCCCCCCCCCCCCCCCTTTTGTCCACCTACGTTGTACATACTAAGTGTCTTTTTAACTTATTGTTATTTTGCATCTGTGGAGTAATTTAATATTAGTTTTATTTGTATTGTTTTATTTGTATTGTTAAATGTCGCTGATTTATGTACGAAGGACTTTCAACGGAAACAAGAAATGCTTTTTAGAAATGCTCCTCTTAGACAGGATGTTTGACCGTACTTGTACTGTAATACATTCTACTGTGTGACTGTACTTGTACTGTAATACATGCTACTGTTTGACTCTACTTGTACTGTAATACATGCTACTGTGTGACTGTACTTGTACTGTAATACATACTAATGTTTAACTGTACTTGTACTGTAATTCATGCTACTGTTTGACTGTACTTGTACTGTAATACATGCTACTGTGTGACTGTACTTGTACTGTAATACATGCTACTGTTTGACTCTACTTGTACTGTAATACATGCTGTGTGATTGTACTTGTACTGTAATACATGCTAATGTTTGACTGTACTTGTACTGTAATACATGCTGTGTGACTGTACTTGTACTGTAATACATGCTGTGTGACTGTACTTGTACTGTAATACATGCTAATGTTTGACTGTACTTGTACTGTAATACATGCTAATGTTTAACTGTACTGGAGATAAACACGTTCTACCATCAGAACCATCAGAACCCTGCAGATGCTGCTGGAGAGGGCCTCTACCAGAACCAGACATCTGCAGCTAGAACAGTCGTTTAGCACGTTAGCAACGTAGCGAGAGTATTTCAGATTAGTGAGGTCATCTTCATTGAGAAACTGAGTGGCCCCAAACGTTTGAAGGGTAGTGTGTATAATGTGCGTTTACACACACCATGCTCCGCCGGGGCATCTCAGGGACCGTGGCTATCACTAGATGCTGCATGAGCACTAGATATATAGTAATTACATTATTGATCCGGCAGGGTGATCAATACCTGCAGCGTTCACAGTGCAGAATGCTAAACACGCTAATTCATCTGCAGCAGCCGCTACCTATTTGATATAAGTGATAGTTGAGTGACGTTTAGGTTTAGGCGTCTCCTTTATGATAACTCATTGGATCACATTGAAGCTCAGGTGGATCCACCTTCGTCATCGTATCAAAGCCAAGGACTGATCAATTAACTTAATGTCATCTTGCTGCAGACCATATTGATCTGCAGGCCAAGCCGCTGTCAAAGCAGGGATGACATCAGCATCTGATGCATCTGTCAGGTACCTTCGACCGTTTGCTATTAAACAGCAGCGCTAATCACCTGTGGGTGACGTCAGTGCTGATGAAAGGGTGCATGGAGAGAGACCCACGCACAGAGCTGCAGGACGGCCACCTCCACTCTGCTGCCCCCCCCCGCGGGAGTTCCACCTGCTTGTACTGCAGTTCCACCAGCGGCCGCTGGATGTCAGTAGAGCAGCGCTCCGGATCGCTTCCCCGTTAGAGAATCATGCTGGCAGCGTTTGAACGCCTCCTGCTGCATCTGAGGTCTGATGATCTTCCTGCTTCCTCCATTTTGTCACTCAGACAGCTGAAGCCACGGACGACGTGCACGGTGAATGTTTGCACGAAGCAACACAACTGGAATGTCCTCACAAGCAAAAGTAAGAACTAAAAGACATTTTGTCAACATTTTCAGGAATCCGGGTCAGAATAAACGGTATTAAAGTCAGATTAAACGTCATCAGTGTGAGATGAAAGTCACAACCCTTCTTTGAGCCTCCCCGACAACAATTGTGCTTACGCAAAAACACAACCTGGAGTCTCGTCGACAACAAGTCAGTGTTTGCTGCATGAAGGAACATCGACCTGAAATGATGTGTCATCTGTGAGGGAGGCGTGCGTGAGGAGACTCCTGAGCCCCGCCCCTGCAGGAGGAGATCACAGAGACGAACTTCTTTTGTGGAAGAAAAAAACACGCAGCATCAGCGGGGGCCACACGTCAGTGCAAAACACACGGCGGGGGGGTTCTACTAAAAAAAACTCGCTGTTTCTACGATACTAAGGTTGGAGGGGACACCGCCCCCTGGTGGACGGCAGGTATGACAAGGATAAATGGAATATTCTAATGTTGAGTCCTGTCCTTATACCAGAATCTCGACAGCCATTGATAAAAATGAAAAGGACATAATTATGATAGTGTTTCTTTTTTTAACTGTCAGTATTAATAATACCGTATTTTCACACCCATAGGACGCGCCTAAAAGTCTTAGATTTTTTTCAAAATGTGCCGCGCGTCCATTGGTCCGCGCGGCCTATTTGTTGTTGTAAGGCGGACTCAGTCAGGCGCCTCGCGGAGTGATACGTGCCGATGCGCTTCACCATAGTAAACTATTGTGGCGTGCTGACGAAGCGGCTGCCGAGGCTGTCGGTCCCGCAGCAGAACACGGGAATAGAGCAGCGGAGAGAGAATCCAGCATTAATGAATCAATGGAGGAAGAGGAGGAAGCAAGAAGAAGACCTGCAGCAACTCGGCTCCTGCGATCGGTGACGCCGTGCGCGCCGATCTCACCGATACGGTCTAAACCGGAGTGAAGCTAGCTAACGCGCTAACGGGCTAACTAGCAAACTATCTTATCATCATCATCCCCGGTGGATTAACCAAAGAACTCCAACCGCGCAACGTTAAACTGCGAGCTGCGTGGGAGCGCTGGACGACAGACGGAGAACACAGTTCCACTCAGAGTGGAAGGCAGCGCAGCGCCACCGTTTGACTGGATTGTAGCTGCTTCGGCTAACTGTCTGCTAGCATTGTTGTTCGCATCATTTCCGAGGCGGCGGCGCCGCCGCACGGAAAGTGACTGGTAATGAAGAAAGGGAGCCCGGCATGTTTGATCTAGCGCAGCTGTTCACTACAGAAACAGAGGATGAGGACTTTGATGGGTTTGATTAATGACTCTGTTTTGCTCCGGCTCTATTTTTTAAAACGCGCACTAGTATGCTTGTTTGATTGATGACGATTAAAGATGTGAGTACCAAACTCAGTTTTGCTCCTGCTTTATTTTGCGCACCTATCATGCCGGCGCCTTTTGAGCCGCGCGCCCTTTGTATGTTTAAAATACAGAAAAATCGGCTGTTAATGAGATCACCAGGTGCGTCATAAGGTCGTCATAAGGTCGTGAAAATACGGTAATCCCACCTGTACTTTTAAATCTGGCTGTGTTGCTGCTCTCTAACAAATAGTCATGTGACGCTTTCTCCAATGGGATTCATAAACTAACAGGCCTAATATTCTTTTCCAATTTACTTTTCTGAAGGGTAAAAACACAAACAGCAAAACTGCAACTGGACTGAGATCCAGGCTGCCATTTAAAAGAAGCCCTAATCAATATTTAGCGCTAACAATGGATCAAACAACTACATGAATGTGAGACGGCTCCCAGCTGGAGATAAACCCTCTCTGATGTGCCTTTTCTCAGCTCCGCTGAGCATTTCAACGATCTGGTTGTTTCCTGGCCCCAAGCGTTCCTGCTTAGTTCAGCGCTCTAATCATCATTAGACCGTCGCTGCTGCTCCAGAGAAGAGACTCCGATAATCTGACTTCATGCAGCAGCAAACAACACGGAGATGAGGAAGCACTCAGGTGCTTCACTTACTGCGTCTCCGGCTGCAAACTTTAATAGAATAGAATAGAAAGCCTTTATTGTCATTGCATAGTGGCTACAGAATGAGGAAAAGGTACTAAAAACAGAATCACCACAAATGATAGCCGGAATTATTGTTTGGAAGCTGAACCAGCAGGAATATTCACTACTTTTACTGCCAGTGTTACGCGCTCAGTGCACGACAAAAGGCATTTTTTAGTGTGCAGAGTTCTTGCATTTTAAAGTAGGCGACAGATATTTAGCTGGAAATAAATGTGTAAGATTTAGGAATAAAACGTGTCATGAAAACCAAATAACACTTAAAAGAACGTTTGCTGCGAGTCCCCCTGAGCGTTTAGGTATTTATTCAGGGGCTAAAAGCGGATCTTTATTTAAGGTGGAGATAAACTTCACATTGAGATTGTCTTTTGCTTGTGTGGAAACGACGCTTCCTGCAGGCGGAATGAAGGAGAACCTCAAGTTCATCTCAGGTTCTCCCCCAAGCAGCTCATTCCCCTCCTTACATGGTGATCTGGATCAGCACCAGAAGGTTCTAGATTGTTCTTGTATCTTTAAACACCAACATGAAAAGTCAAAGTGAATCAGAGCTGATGTTCGTTTTTAACTGATTCTTAATCCATAAATGGTTTAATGTTAAAATGTAATATTTGTTCCTGACCTCATTCTGGATCAGAACCAGAATACGTGTTTCATGATGGTTCAGATCGGACCCCTTTATGACTCTGATTTCTGGGGAGTGATTTTAATGCAGATTTTACAAGATATTATATTTTTAAAGTCTCCATTATAAGTAAATGGTAAAATCCAGATGTTTCTGTATCCAGACGGGAATCCGGATCGCTCTCAGAATTTAATGGATCCAAGTCAGACCAGGACCGTCTCCAGATGTTTATTCATCAGGATCCATCCAGCAGTTTACAGACAGACAGAGCTGCTTGGCGGCGGTGAGGAGATCCCGGTGTGTTTTGGCGTCTCGTCACTGAGGCAGAAGATTCTTTCCGGTTTCTTTCTGCCGTTTGGCACCAAAAACATTCCATCCCTGTCTTTTCTTTTGCTTCTTCAAAAACACAACAAAAGTACACAGAGTACATGCAGGTTGTGTAAATTATACCACAGAATTCCTCATAAAGTGCCTGCTCCGGTTCTGTGGAATAAAAGACTTCCTGTTTGGGAGTCCCAACCGTTGTCCAGGCAACAGCAGCTTCCGTGTGATTTGTGTCTCGTACCTCAGGTGCGTCTTCAGCTCCCTGTCCAGCATCGTCTGCTCTTTGCTGTGATGGAGACAGATTGTCCTCTGCTTCCTGTTTGGAGACGGGTCACGTTAAAAGTCCGGTTTGATGTACAGCCGCTGCTCTCGTCCCCCACATTGACCTCCAGTCAAACGGCTTTTAAACCGTCTCTTCAGACGGAGAATTCATTCCGACACAAGACAACAAATCCGCTTTATTGTCTTTCTGCCGCGTTGAAACGAGTCCAGGTGGAATTTTCCCGCCTCCAGCTGAGAACACAAATAGGTGGTGCTTCAAAGCAGCCAGCATTTTGTTGGTGACGAACACAAACACGCCCACGTTAGAGAGACGCACTCACATCACCTCCAGGTGGATAATTAAACACGTTGTTTGTCAAACATAACCTCGAGGTGCCGCTACTCCAGTTACGCCTCATGTGCCAGAATCTTCCTCCTCCTCTGCCTCGCTTCATCAGGAGGTAGAGGAGTGAGCGATGAAGAGTGTCCATTCTGTTGCTGCTGTTCGTTGCTTCCTCCTGGTGGTGTATAAAGACAACCAGAACAATCTAGAACCTTTCAGTGCTGACCCAGATCACCGTGTGGATGGTGTAGATCCAGCCAGAATTCAGAATCAGAATACTTTTATTGATCCCAGATCACGGCCGCAGGTCTATAAACGGCTGGGACTTCCGATGCAATCCTCGACAATGTGCTCGTCGCTGAAAGTAAACTTGACCTTTCTTTATACGACCTTCATCCCGGCGCGGCTGCTGTGGTCGGGACGCTGATGAGACATCAGCTGATTTCAGGGCTGACGTCTCGCTGCTTGTTGCCCCAGACGCGCCCCCGGGGCAGTTGGGATCAGCCCATGAACACAGACGGTTTTTGGTGACAAAAGGAGGCGTGGCATCACGAACAGAAGTATTGATGGGAGAATGAAAGAACATCTGCTAATCGATACGTGACCTCGTCATCGTCTTTTAAAGGTCGTTCCTAGAAGCCGAACGCCAAACCGGAACTGACAAAGGATGTACCTGGATGATGACGATGATGGACGAGCCCGGCTCAGGTGCTAGGTGATAGATGTTACTTCCTGGTTATCAGCAGCAGGAGCCCCGCGGGCCGAGCGCCGCCCAATCCTCTCCGATTATTCAGGCCGTGTCTCATTAGGACGGTGATGGACAGGAAATGACCCGCTTCTCACACCGCTGACATTTATCCAGGTTCCACTTCCACTCCGAGGAGGCCGGTGTCAGACGGGATGAGTGTCTGTCAGGCTGGGACGTGGTTCTGCATGGCGCCCATTCGCCGGCGGCGCCGACACCGGATCATCCGGGTCGGGTTTCTGACAGCTCCGCCCATTACACGGAAACAAAATGAGACTAGAAGAAAGCAAATGTGGAATATTTAAATGATCATTTTGGGACAAGTTGGACTTTCTTTCCCCTGGGAATGAGAGAGAGAGAGACAGAGACAGAGACAGAGACAGAGAAACAGAGAGAGAGAAACAGAGCAAGCGACAGACAGAGAAACAGAGAGAGAGAGAGAGAGAGAAAGACAGAGAGAGAGCAACAGAGAGAGCGACAGAGACAGAGAAACAGAGAGAGAGAGAGAGAGACAGAGACAGAGACAGAGACACAGAGAGAGAGAGAGAGAGAGAAAGACAGAGACAGAGACAGAGAAACAGAGAGAGAGAAACAGAGCGAGCGACAGACAGAGAAACAGAGAGAGAGAGAGAGAGAGAGAAAGACAGAGAGAGCGACAGAGACAGAGAAACAGAGAGAGAGAGAGAGACAGAGACAGAGACAGAGACACAGAGAGAGAGAGAGAGAGAGAAAGACAGAGAGAGAGAGAGAAACAGAGAGACAGAGTTAGATCAGGTCCTCGTTAGAGAACGAGGACAAACCTGATTGGCCGACACGAGGTGCAGGTGTTAAAACAACGTGAAAGATGCAACGGCGAGGAGCGGCGGAGCGACAGTCGTCAACGATGCGTTAAAAACATCCGCATCCCGGCGCTCCCAACCGCCCTTCCAGACGCGAAGCGGTTATTCCGCATGGGGTTCATATTCACCGTCACATGTCAAAGAGCAGCCAATCAGGGCCGGATGGTTCTGATCGCTAATGGGACCGGTCCTCCTCCACGGTCTTCCTGATCCACTTCCAGGAACTACGAGCGCCAAGTGAATTACAGACAGACAGGAGAGACACTGATGATGACCTTCTGACCCGGACGGAGCGGCAGCTCAAACGGACCATGAAGGCGGCGGCGTCCCACAGGGCCACGCTCTCGTAACCAAGGAGCACACTTACTCCTCGCCGCTGGGACGGAACGCAGAGCTTCTCAAGTCCATGATTAATCTGGGGGGGGGGGGGGGGGGGGTCCGACTGGTTCTGTGGACCTCACGAAGGTTCCGAAGCAGAAACAATGAGCTTCAGGTTCTCTCTCGTTGTATTTGCATGCCTCCTTGGCTCCTTCCCTCCTGCCCCATGCTGGTTGTATTTGCATGCCTCCTTGGCTCCTTGGCTCCTTCCCTCCTGCTGGTTATATTTGCATGCCTCCTTGGCTCCTTGGCTCCTTCCCTCCTGCCCGTGCTCGTGTCCTTGCCTCCGGGTGATGGATTGAGAGCCGGAGCCGAATGGATTTCTCTTCTGGACTGAGAGTTTATCGAGTGGAATTCTGAGCCTGCTGGGAAGCTGTCGATACGCGACCTTTGAAAGACTTCCTTTGATTTGTTGCTCTATTCCGCTCAGCCTGTTAGTGAAGGAGCGTGTGTGTGTGTGTGTGTGTGTGTTGGTAGTGTGTCCGTTCTGTGATTGGTGCACTGAGAGCTACCGGGTGAATAAAGTAAATTAATTCCCTTTTTGACCCGAATCGGACCCGACCAGATGACGTTCCCAGGTGGAATCTTCTCGGCATTCTGGCAGGAATGGAACTGAGACAGGAGCTGAAGCCGGATCGTAGAGGCTGGTATTGATTATGGATGATGAAATCCTCACACAACACTGTTTCTGTAATCCTGCTGACAGACAGACAGACAGAAAGACAAGCGGCGGTAACAATGACAGCGTTACAGTTCTGAAGAAACCCCCAAGAAGAGAATAGAAGAACAGAGCCGGTCCGGTTCCGAGACAGACCCGGTTTTACAGCTTCCAGAAGAACAAGTTAACTAGAAGGAGCTGGGTTGTTTGTGTGTCTCAAGAGCTGTTTCCAGGCAGTGTCAGTGATTCTCTTCCTCCTGGGGGGGGGGGTCAAATCCCCATCTCCAGGTAATTATTAGGCCTCCTGCAACAATAAGCCCGTCTCTCGCTGCAGATGTGCAGAACGATCTGAATGGCGCTCCGACAGCTGATCCCTGAGGCGGCTTGAGTTGGTGATGAAGAGGAGCTGAACCTCCATGAAGGTGCGTTCTGAAAAGCCAAAATGTTTACTGCGTTGAAATATTGATGACTTGATGCTCAATCATTTCTAAAGTCTCTGTGCGTTCTGCTGGAGGACGGCCAGCCGCCCCAGGAAATAAAGACCTTTCCTGACTTGCAGGAAAACACTTATTTCAATTTGCTGAACTGTTTTTACGAGTTTTGCTCTTGGTTTAGAAAGTGCCCACTGTTTGTTTCTGATGTTAGTCATACAGCAAAAAAGTGACCAAAACATGAAAGCTGCAACATTTAGGTTCTGCTGCATGAAAGGCGCCTCACGATGCTGCAGCACAATGAAGTCCACGCATCGGTTTACCGTCTGCCTGATTCCATTTTCAGGATGAATGCAAGCCGGACAGTCAGTGAACGATCTGATTCCAAGCCTCCACTGAGTCGACGCCTTTGATGGCGGTTGTGAGTTTTATCCTGGACCCAGTTTAAGCTTTGAAGATGCTTGTGAAACAAAAACAGCGAGATAAAATGAGAAGCATCAGCAAACCACCGCTCTGCAGCATCGACAAAACCAGGCTGAACACGCAGAGTTCACGCTCTGCTGGTGCGATGACATCGTTAAGTCACTTCCTGGTTATATCAGCTGTTATTAAATATAACAAGCAACGTCCATGCTTCACGCATGCAGCGTCCCAGCTTCACGCATGCAGCGTCCCAGCTTCACGCATGCAGCGTCCCAGCTTCACGCATGCAGCGTCCCAGCTTCACGCATGCAGCGTCCACGCTTCACGCATGCAGCGTCCCAGCTTCACGCATGCAGCGTCCCAGCTTCACGCATGCAGCGTCCACGCTTCACGCATGCAGCGTCCACGCTTCACGCATGCAGCGTCCCAGCTTCACGCATGCAGCGTCCCAGCTTCACGCATGCAGCGTCCCAGCTTCACGCATGCAGCGTCCACGCTTCACGCATGCAGCGTCCCAGCTTCACGCATGCAGCGTCCCAGCTTCACGCATGCAGCGTCCACGCTTCACGCATTCAGTGTCACTGCTGCATGCATGCTGCATCCCTGCTTCATGCATGCAGCGGCTGAAAGCTATGATCTCTGGTCCCTTTTCCTCATTGGAACGTTGCTGCTTGAGCAGAGAAGGATCTAACCCATCATTGGGTACTGTGGTTGCTTAGAGACGAGGTGTTGGGGGGAGATACTGGTCTTGGTGTCCGACAGAAAACCTCCACAGAGACACTCACCTGTGGATTTCAGTTTAGACATCTTTGGGTTACATTTCCCCTCAACTCAAACACAAGCGGCCGAAGGGTAACCTACACGGGCCGCTTGTTTTAAAGATTTCCCCACAGTCGCCCACTGATTCTATCTAAGCAAAGGAACAGAGGCTCCACCTCCCTTTCTAAACTCTCAACGAGGTGATCACCGTCACCTGGGGGAGGGCTCACAGGTGAACCCAATGGCTGCTGACGAGCAGGGAGACCTGTGACCCAGATCTTGTCTTTCCAAAACACTTGTCAAATATGATAGGCGTCATACGTCATAATCCTAATGTACAAAGGCTGGACGATTGGCATTCATCTTGTGATGACATCACAACGTGATGCGACATGCCGCTGCCTGGACTGATGTGACGAGTCCCTTAACAAGTCCTCCTGGTTGCACCGGTCTCCCTCAAAGTGGACATGTCTCCGTCCTCTGTTTGGACTGATGCAGCAGGAAGGAAGGACAAGCCAGAGATCGCTGCCCGCCCTGCGAGCCGGGCCGGGACAGACATACGGCCACTGTCGCCCCCACTTCACGGGAAACAAACGGCTCCTGGTCCTGAGGATCCGAAGTGTTCGTTCTGCAGGTGGAACATCAAGTCCAATAAATACTGATCCAGTAGGATTAGGATTAACAGCAGGCAACTCATTTATTCTGCTTCCTTCAAGAGTAAGATTTGTAATGGAGATGACTTTTAATCAATTTGAGCCCAAATGTCATTTTAATGGCAAAAATAAATCAGCACTAGCAAGCAATCAAGTCAGAGGCCGACCAATACCCCCCCATCCACAATATTGTTTGTCGCTACAGCGAGACGAGTTCTGTTCTGTTCAGTAGGATATTTACAGGCTTTTATTAATAATAGAACCGGGCCAGAATTCCCTTCCTGTGTCGTGAGAATCGCTCTCTCCTCTCCGGAACAAACGTAAATGATTTGTTCTTTAACGGGTGCTTGTTCCGTCTTCGTGTTGGAAGTCTTTTATGGATACGTCATCATGATGGATAGAAGGACGGAAAACAAATAAAGTTAAAGGGAAGGAGGGGAGATAATGATGGCGACGCAGTTCTACGTTCTCTCAACAACATCCTGAGAGCCTAGCCTGAGGCTGAGTTCCACCTCCTCCTATAAAGGTTCTAATGACAGAACGTGGCTCAGACACACATTGATGGGTTCCATTAGAGCATCATGTTTTTCCTGTTGGTGCAAATTGCATTTCCAGCCCTGTAATAATATTGATTTTTACCCCATCATCTCAACTTCCTTACAATGATCGAGGATTTCCCCGCTTCCTTCTGAGCGTCCCGATCCAGAACAAAGTGTCCTCCGTTATTATCCCGGTGTTTCCACCTTTTCAAGTCCTCCCTCTGGGCTCCTCAACAATGGAGACGTGTGATTTTATAAGCTGTCGAGGAGTACCGCAAGTCCCTGAGCATTAGGCCATACAAAGGGAAGGAGAGGAAGTGAGGGAAGAGGAGGGGAGCAACAAGGAGGATGTGGAGGGGAGAGAGGAGAGAGGAGGGAAAAGGGAAAACACAAGAAAAACGGTCGATGTGCTTTAGAAGGGAAGGAAAGTGGAAGAAGCGAGGACCGGCAAGAGGTCATGATGCTAATCCGGAGGGTTAGACCCCCGGAGTCTCCCGTCAGCTTCATGTGGGGGCGGCAACGGAAGAAACACAATTTAGGGACGTCAAAGCTGCAGCGCTAACAGCCAGGAGAAAATGGCCGACTCAAAATGACAGTATCAGTATAAGCTTTGTGCAGGTAGAAAGCCAAAGGCATTTATTGGACTGGACACTCAATTCATGAATGCAAAGAGGGGGTTAAAGATCACCGTGAATGGAAGGTCTCCTGCAGAGCCGACGGCAGCTCGCTCAGCTCAATGCATTGATTCGCTCCCAGATATAAACATATTTGACAGGAGAAAATAAAAGCTCTGATAGATTAGTGATCGTACGTTCCCAGATTCTAAATGGGCAGATGATGACTCGTTTCCTCCCGGCTCGTCCAGCCATCGGGAAATGGTGTGGAGGCGTAACAATGAAATCTAGAAGACGTTGATAACATCCAGACAGCTAAGAATTAACGAGACATCACCATGACAACGTGCTAATCGGCTGATGAAGCATGGATCGTGTTTACAGAGTTCGTCATCATAGATAATATCTATCTGCACAAAAACAACATGGAATATGCACGCAGGGACTTCATTGGTCAAAGAGGTGTCTCAAGGCCACTCCCTTTTCCCCTCAAATTCTGCACCAACACAGAGATGCCAAGAGGAAGACCAAGATGAAGCGCTGGGAGGAGGAAGACCACAAGGAAGAGCTGCCAAGAGGAAGACCAAAAAAAAAGAGTATAAATAGACTCAGAAGTTGAACAGATTTTTGGAGATCAAACACACGAGTGGAGCCGAGGCAAACCGGAGACACGCGAACGAAGGCGGAGCCTAATCGAGTGGGTTCGGTTTGAGTCGAACGAAGGCAGAGTCTACCCGAGTGGGTTCGGTTTGAGTCAAACGAAGGCGGAGCCTACCCGAGTGGGTTCAGTTTGAGTTGAACGAAGGCGGAGTCTACCCGAGTGGGTTCGGTTTGAGTCGAACGAAGGCGGAGTCTACCGAGTGGGTTCGGTTTGAGTCAAAGGAAGGCGGAGTCTACCGAGTGGGTTCGGTTTGAGACGAACGAAGGCGGAGTCTACCGAGTGGGTTCGGTTTGAGACGAACGAAGGCGGAGTCTACCGAGTGGGCTCGGTTTGAGTCGACCTGCCGTAGGAGAAAGACTGTGCAGATGTTTTGTCTCTTTGTTCTCTTCATGGATCCAGAGAAAGGCAGCAGTAAAACTACTGGAGAAGAAAAGAGGAAAGTAGAGAGAACAACTGTTCAACTAAAGAAGGAAATAATCACCAAATATGGAAACGGCGTCCGTGTCTGGGATCTCGCTGCAGGACGGGATGGAGAAATCAAAGATTTAGACTTTACTATAGAAAACTGAGCTAAAGAGAAGGACTAAAACCCAGGAGGACAGTAATTTAATGGAGGACTCCCTTTAAAGGAATAACCCCTCCCCCTCCCCCTCCCTCCCGACACCGCAGCCGAGACGGGATGTAAATGATGGAATTGTGTTAAATGAACTCTTCTTAAGCTTTTGTTTTGGTACCATTTACACGTTTATGTGTTTTCTGTTGTTCATCCCTCTCTGGCTGGCGGCTCATTAGCCGGCATCGCGCTCGACTCCGAGGACGAGATCCAGGTGAGCCGTTCCCGTTTCATCAGCTTCCTGGGAGCTGGAGCTGCATCAGGGATTATTGCAATCTCCATGGAGACCAGTCCGGTATGCAGTCAGACAAGTTTGGCTCAGGGACGAGGATGCCCCTGCCGTGCAGAGTCTAGTGCACTTTGGGTAATAACGCCATATCCTGTGTTTGTAAAACTCCATGGAGACCAGACAGAGCCGGATTGAGGGATCCCTTCCTCATCGTTTTCCAGGAATTGTCTCATAATAAAAGCGAGGGCTCTTTGGAGTGAAACAAAAACCCCTGAGTGTGTGTGTGTGTGGGTGCGTGCGCGTCCATAAACCCTGGGCACAGCTGAGTTGTGATGCTCTTAGCAGCATCACACAACAGCGCCGTGCACCTGGAGGCCTCCAACAGGTGATGGATTCTCCTCCATTAGACTCGCTCGTCCTCGAATATTATTGATCCAGATATTGTGGCTTATTGAGCGTAGCGGCTTGTAGCTTCAGCAGCAAACAGCAGCGGTGGGAGCTATCGCTCAGCGCTAATGACATCACTTTGTAAGGAGGCCGTCTCCCCCTCGACGGGCGCCGTAAGCATATTTATCTCTTTCAGAAGCACATCGGGGGAGGAGGAGATTACTTGTTGAGATTATTCCTGATGATTAATGCCTGTTTGGATGGATCAAGATAACGCACGTTTCATTTAACGGCTGAAATAAATCGCCGCTTTGCAACTTGAAATGGTTTTATTTGGAGGGGGGGGGGGGCAATAAAATGTCTGAAAGAACGAGAACACGGCTACCTGAAACGTCGCATCGATCACGAGACTCTGATTAAACAATTCAACACCTCGATGCCCGAACGGAACAATTCAAGGTCGTCTTCTGTGGACGGGACAAGGACGAAGGCGTTTGATCATCTGGATTATAAGAACATTCAGATCAAATATATAGAATAACTTCAGAAAGTGATTACTTTTAGGACATTTGTTTGTGACTTTGGATTGATTTATGCTGATATCCGGTTACAACGTTGTCTCCTACAAACGGCAAACTAACCGTAATGACAGCTTTTAAAAGAGGGCAGAATGGCAACCCTGCACAAGCAGGAAACTCATGTTAGCATTAGCATTAGCATGTGACACATTTCAACAATGGAATGTGTCACAACCAATAATAAAGTCAGTTTCCTGATGAAACTTTTGCCCTGCTCCATTCATTTTGCTGCAGACACGGGACAAATGACCAGAAACACAGCAGCGAATCCTCGAGATAACCGGAGACACTTCATGGACAGGCGTCCAACATTTGAGCTTTTTTGTCTCACAGAACTAAATCAGCCCGGTTTAGCTAGCTAGTAAGCTACAACAGGTAGCTCAGCCACACACAGGTAACCGAGCAGAGGACAAACACCATTAAATACTCGCAATGGCTGCCTCGTCTCCACGTCCCTCCCGGTTGGACAGACAGTCGTGCTTTGTCTTTAAGATAAAGTTTCGTTGCTCGTCTAGCGAGGTTCTTAAAGTGGCTCAAAATGTTCAAACACTTTGCCCGTTTCCGGGGAACCATTAGCAGCAAACAGAAACCTGATCCAGTCTGTCCTCCGAAGCTGCTCGCTGGAGGACAGACGGCTGGTCCAGTGCTCCTCTCTCTACTGCAGAACAATTGATGAGCGAGCCGTGGACGAGCCGCAGACGCAGCCGCAGACGCAGACGCAGATGCAGCCGCACGCACGAATCTGGATCTGAAATAATTCCCTCAGTGGAAGAAGAACTCTGCAGCCGGTTAGAGCTCAATCTGAGCATCCCCGCGACCATGCTCAAAGGGGGGGGGGGGGGTCGTGGCCCAGAGGGTGGAGATACAAAGGTTCAGACCCCCCCCCAGCCCAATGCTTTAAATATAAATACACTGATGATAGCAGACCTTAACCTGCACTCAGCTGTTCCTGATGTTTAAACCAGCAGGATGCAGAGTCTAATATTTAAAACATTTTAGGATGTGGTTTCAACGTGTTTCCTCCACTTTCAGATGGATGCTAGTCGCCTCCTCCAAGGAGCTTCCGTCTGTCCGTCTGTCAGCAGGATCACAGAAACACTGCTGGATGGATCCTCATGAATAAACATCTGGAGACGGTCCTGGTCTGACTTGGATCCATTAAATTCTGAGAGCGATCAGGATTCCCGTCTGGATACAGAAACATCTGGATTTTACCATTTACTAATAATGGAGACTTTAAAAATATAATATCTTGTAAACTCTGCATTAAAATCACTCCCCAGAAATCAGAGTCATAAAGGGGTCCGATCTGAACCATCCTGAAACACGTCTTCTGGTTCTGATCCAGAATGAGGTCAGGAACAAATATTACATTTTAACATTAAACCATTTATGGATTAAGAATCAGTTAAAAATAAACATCAGCTCTGATTCACTTTGACTCTTCATGTTGGTGTTTAAAGATACCAGAACCATCTAGAACCTTCTGGTGCTGATCCAGATCACCATGTGGACGGTGGAGATCCGACGAGCTGCTTGGGGGAGGTCTGTGCTCTCTGAGTGTTTTGACTTCCGTGTCTATTGGTGCTCGTGAGGCTCCGTAGTTTTCATCAGTAAGAAAGCAGGCCAGACGATGCTTGCAGACGTTTATCTGTGAAGCTCGGACACCGATTACAGTTGATCAAACAAACAAGTTCACTTTTTTTTTAATGCACGGTGTTTCTGCACAGAAGCACACCAACCTCCATGAGTCGCCAGCTCTGGTGGGAACACAATGGTTTCAGTCATCAGTATGAGATAATCAGGACGGCTGAGGTCGAACAGTTGATAAAGAAAAGCTGGTTTCCAGGGTTTAATGGCAGCACGGCAACGCAAGCCTTCAGATCAAAGCAAGCCGCTCGCTGCTGGTAGTGTCGGGTGAATGACATTTAGTCATTCCGTTTTTGAAAATATATTTTTCTCAAAGGTGGTGAATGTTCCTGAGGATCAGTGATGGTGAGACGGCTCAATTCTCAGGTGTGTCCTTACTTTACCGATGGAGACCTTTCGGAACCGCCTCACGCCACACAGGACGCTGCGTTTAGCTGCTGCCAGCGACCCGTTCAACATTCATTTGATATTAAAAACATGAAATATTTAGACGCTGTTAGTTAAACTGGTCTGAAAGGAACGTCTCCTTCCCATGTAAAAAGATAAAACTCCATCTGCCTGTTGCTGAACGACAAGCTAACTCAGTTTGATTGACCTTTAACCCCCAAATCTACCTCATTATTTTAAACATACAGCATATATTTCAAAATTCCAATTTCCTCAAAAGGATTTGAATGAAAACAAAAAACTTGAAATGTTGCTTTTGCTTTTGTCAAGACGATTTGTAATAGGACACCATAAATAATCCTAATTGTATAGATAATTAATGATTGAATGTTTGCCCTTCCAGGGAGGCACTGATACGGCACCAAACTCACCTGGAGGGCAACCGACAACTCTGCTTGACCGTTGAGGAGGCACGAATAATCCTTAAACAGAAAGTGTGGTGAAACACCTGCAGAAGCAGCGAGCTAGCAGAAAGCTAGCAGCGGGCTAGCAGCGAGCTAGCAGAAAGCTAGCAGCGAGCTAATCGCTGCAAACAAGATCCAAATGCAACAAAAAGGTTCAACGTGGAGCGATGACAGAGGGTCTGAACTGGGTCAAATCAGAACCGGGTCTGGTTCCAGCATGCATATTGGGACGGAGTGCTTTTAAGGTGCCCTGCGATGAACTGGCGGCTTGTCCAGGGTGTCCCCTGCCTCTCGCCCACTGACTGCTGGAATTGGCTCCAGCTTGGCCCGCGACCCGATAGCGGGTCAAGCGGTTGGGACAATGAATGAATGAATGCTTTTAAGGTGTCAACATGTGTCCATGGCAACCCACCAAAACAAACCGCTGTTTGATTGAGAGAAACCTTTACCAGAACGACAACCATTTTTTAAAAACTTTTTGTCACCAGAAACATTTGGCTGTAAATTCAAAGGCGTCCAATTCATGGGACACAACACAGAGACCCCCACCGGCGCTGCCTGCACTCCCCCTGGGGCTCCCCCAGGGGCTCCCCCTGGGGCTCCCTCCCGCGTCCCCCCGCGTCGTTCCCCCGTCGTCCTCCCGTCGTCCTCCGTCGTTCCCCCGTCGTCCTCCCGTCGTTCCCCCGTCGTTCCCCCGTCGTCCCCCGTCGTTCCCCCGTCGTCCTCCCGTCGTCCTCCCGTCGTTCCCCCGTCGTTCCCCCGTTGTTCCCCCGTCGTCCTCCCGTCGTTCCCCCGTCGTCCTCCCGTCGTTCCCCCGTCGTTCCCCCGTCGTCCTCCCGTCGTCCTCCCGTCGTTCCCCCGTCGTTCCCCCGTCGTTCCCCCGTCGTCCTCCCGTCGTTCCCCGTCGTTCCCCCGTCGTTCCCCCGTCGTTCCCCCGTCGTCCTCCCGTCGTTCCCGTCGTCCTCCCGTCGTCCTCCCGTCGTTCCCCCGTCGTCCCCCGTCCCCCCCCGTCGTTCCCCCGTCGTCCTCCCGTCGTTCCCCCGTCGTTCCCCCGTCGTCCTCCCGTCGTCCTCCCGTCGTTCCCCCCATCTTCCCCCGTCGTTCCCCCCGTCGTTCCCCCGTCGTTCCCCCGTCGTCCTCCCGTCGTTCCCCGTCGTTCCCCCGTCGTCCTCCCGTCGTCCTCCCGTCGTTCCCCCGTCGTCCTCCCGTCGTTCCCCCATCTTCCCCCCGTCGT
>NW_027180622.1:0-64279 GCF_040956055.1 Brachionichthys hirsutus | reverse complement strand
GTTATACATGTGGTAGTATTTCCAACATGATGTGCACTAAGGTAGTTGGTTCAACTACAAACCTGAAGACACTTATTGCATGGAGCCATTTTTCTCTCCTTGGTAGCTCAATTGCAGAGAGGGTGGTGTTGAAGTGTGCGACACTTTTAACTCCCTCTACCAACAGTAACTTCTGTTACTGTTTAGCCCCCATTTAAAGGTTGTGGCATTAATTCATCCCTCAGTTCAAAATCCATTCAGGGAATTCCTCGTCCCAGGATCCAAACTCAGCCAAAGTGATGTCCTCTCCATCACCAGCCACTCTCATGTCCTCCCTCACTACGTCCATGTCTCTTCTCCTGGGTCGTCCTCTAGTCCTGTTCCCTGGCAGTTCCATCCTCAGCATCCTTCTACCGATATAGTCCCTGTCTCTCCTCTGGACATGTCCAAACCATTGAAGTCTGTAACTCTAACCTTATCTCCAAAACGTCTGACCTTCTCTGTCCCTCTTATTGTCTCATTTCTAATCCTGTCCAACCTGGTCAATCCCAAGGAGAACCTCAGCATCTTCATCTCCTCCACTTCTAGCTCCGCCTCCTGTGTTTTCCTCAGAGACACTGTCTCTAAGCCGTCCATCATGGCAGTCCTCACCACTGTCTTGAAGACCTTTCTCTTCATCCTCGCATCATCATCATCATCATCCTATCACAGAGCACACCTGATACTTTCCTCCACCCGTTCCAGCCTGCCTGCACATGATTCTTCACCTCCTTTCCACATGCTCTCCATCACTCTGCACTGTTGACTCGAGGTATCTGAAGTCCTCTACCTTCTTTACGTCTATTCCTTGTAAACTCACTCTTCCTTGTGGGATCTTCTCATTTATCTGTTTTACTCCTGCTCAACTTGCAACACTCCTTGGCAAAAAAAAAATGTTTTTTTCTGCATGAATGCAGAGTTTTTTCACATTTGACCGACATACCAATTTAGGAGGATGTGAAACTCCTGCATCAGTGAGAATTTCATTTAACAAGTCGACAGAAGCGGGAGAGGCGCTGACCTGCCAAATGTGGGGGGCAGCTGACAATCACGGCTCTGCACAAGAAGGTGTTGGTGACGGTCGTCACCCTGGCCCACTCAGCATCCTGTTAAACACATAAACAGAAATACAATCTGGCATTACACAGATTTTCAGGTATATGAACTAGAAATAGATTATCTGTCTTATTGTGGGCACATTTTACACAATCTGTTTTAAACACGAAATGCACAAACCGTTTTCCACATTACATTTTAATTTAGTATGAATCTCATTTTAATGGACTTTTAAAGTGAAAATCTGCATTTCTTCAAATAATTAATACGGTGAAAAGGGCGTTCAGATGAGGGTTTTATACATGAGGGACAGGTCATCACTTTTCATTCTCTATTTTTTTATTGAAATTTAAGGCAATCTGAGAGGACATTTTAGTAACCATGATAACAAACACAAAATCCATTTTTGAATGTGTGTCGTCATAGCGACCTGTTCTCACTGAGCTTTGTATCATCACTGCAGATATTTTTTGCTCCTGCCAGCAGAGGTTTTATGTCGCTCCCTTGGTCTCATATGTGCTTTTTCTAAAATTAAACCTCTGGTGACAATTAAAGGTAACCCGCCGTAAAATGTTACTGTGCTAAATAGAGAGTTGTCCGAGACTGCAGAAAAGCTAGATAGTTTGGAATGTTAAAAAATTGAAATTAGCTCTCTACTGAACTCCTTTCTACTGTAACTGTGGGGCACTCAAAGTAAAGACCGTCTGTAACTAGGAATTCATATCGTCTACCACTGTTTTGACCCATTGGATGTTGAACCTCTTCGAAAAAGTGCTAAAAAATGAAAAGCTTTTATCAATCTAAAGAATAGCAATCCAATGCTTTTATAGGTTGGTACTACTGCCCTGCTAATAGAAGGTCTTTCCTGTGAAGTCGACTTTACCATTTCTGTCCCCCAAAAGGTGTATTTTTAGGGCCGTTTTGAAGGACTTGCAGACTTGCAGATACAGATGTTGGAACATCATGTGCTGCCAACCACATCACGGGAATACCAGGAATATCCCTCTTTGTCCTGGAATGACAATGCAGCTTCATTCTGCAGAGTTACCAGGGTGTGGCTTCAGCGTGAAAGAGATGCAGTCTGCTATTCAGACCTGTCTCCACCATCAAAAATGCGTTGGGTGTTATGACACGTCAAATACGACTGTTAGCAAAGTTTGAACATGGAACATCTCGGTCTTGGGTTTCGACTGAGTGATTTGCAAAATAATTTCATTCTGTTTTTACAGGGCTCTAATTATTAACTATTATTTTCACTGTTGATTGATCTGTCAACAGTCATTTTACAATCAAAATTCTCCAGAGACAGTTTTTGCCATTCTAAAACTTTTTATGTAAAAGAAACAGTCCAAAGTCCAAAGACAGGAGTACAACCTGTAATTATTCTCAGTTAAAAGTCACATGTTTGGTCTAAAAGTGTAAGGACAGATGTAGGTTTTTTTTAACTAAAATTTGATTCATTGAGTACTAGTTTAATCAATCATCTATCCATCTAAGGTTTTACCATCTGGTTGTGATTGTTATTCGATATGTTTAATCTGTAAACAACAATCAAACACGTGAACAATGATGTAATCTGTAAACTGACCTAAAGCTCTATTCTTAAGGGTGCATTAAGTCTTCTCGGCCTCTCGGCTGTGAATCAGGAGACGGCCTCTTTCCCGACCGGGAAAGCTGTTCTCTCTGTGTCGTGCCTCATCAATCCCTGAGAGAGCCGTTTCTGTATACTCTACCTGCCATATGGCCGTCACGGCAGAACCCAGCCGGACATTCTTCCACCCAACGAGACCTGCCAGACTCTCTGAAAGCTGTTGGGTGCCTCCCTGTGGAGAGACAAATAAGACATGCGGAGACTTCTTACCCTGTGTGGGCAGAATGTTGGAAGTTAAAGTGTCACGTCATGCATATTAGAAAACATTCATCCCCTCGTGGTGTCTAATCCACCAACGGGCTTCTGCTGATACCTCGATTCAATAAGATGAGTTTGCTTGTGGTCCTCACCATCAATTTCTGATTCAATTTCGATAATGCTTTGGCTTAATTAATGAAAATGTTGATTGCACCAAAAGGGGAGTCATTGATATCATGTAAAAGCCCAAATGTTACAGTTGCATTTCAGCTAGAAAAGTGTTGTTGTTTTTTTAAATGCAAGAACTAATAGGTGAAGAAAAGAAGAACAATACAATCCAAAATGAATGTAAGTGCAGTAGAGAGGATACATGCAAACAGAGATATATCATCCATCACTCTGTGCAGCTACAATTCAAGCAAGGCTCAACGAAGAAAGTGAACAAAACAGTTTGTCCTCATGCTATGATGAGTTCATCATCGTCTATGCTTGTGTCGCTTTGCCCAGACTTCCCTCTCCCCAGACACCTCCTCTAGCTCTTCCGGGGGGGGGGGGGGATCCCGAGGCATTTCCAGGCCAGCCGAGATACATAATCTCTCCACCGTGTCTCAGGTCTCCCCCCCGAGGCCTCCAGGACATGCCCGGAAGGCCATGTCCTGGAGGCCTCCGAGACGGATGCCTGAGCCACTTGTCGATGGGGAGAAGCAGCAGCTCTTCTCCGCGCTCCTCACCCTCCTCTCTACGGGTACGCCCAACCTCCCTATGGAGGAAACTCATTTCAAGTATTGATCAGAATAAAACACTAACATTTCTGCATATTCCGCTGTTTAATATTCAGTCTCTATTTTATTACTGCAGTGGTTAAATTTGTGAGTGCTTTTAATGGGTGTGTTTTTTTTTCCTCACAGTTTTCTTCTGACAGCTGCTTGGATATCTATAATAGAAAGTGTATTTATGTGTCGAAGCACGTTTACAACAGGAGCTGCACCAGAATTTAAAAAATGCATGTACAAGGTGTCTCTGATAACCTCAATATTTGAGTTATTTAAGCCCATGTTTATGTTTTTGCTTTTAACACCAGTTCCATTATTGCAGTGTTGCTCAAGAATAATTGCCTCGGGAAATTTCTGCGACAGGGAAAAAGAAAAGCACGTTAGTAACTCACAAACCTTGCTGTCATCACGTTAAAACTTTACCGCTGTGAAGAGAGGCAAGGCTTTGCATCAAAGCCTTAACAGACGGCCCGTAAGGACGATGGACCAGTGACAAAGAATAACATTGTGTTTGCGCTGACAGACCTTGACTCAGGTGTGTAATCTTTTTGTTTTTTGTTTTCAGGAACTCAATTCAAAAGTATGCACTCCAGAAAAGAGTTTCAGAGCTCTACCTTTATCTTGAGCTCTTGAGCGGCCCCCGAAGTGCTCTCAAGCAGTGGCAGTAGCCCTCCAGCAGCTGTGGCATACATCAGGAAGAACAGGAACGACATCTGAGAGGGCTCCACACCAAATACAGACCTGATAGCCAGTCCCAGCTCTTCCGTTATTTCTGGCAGAAAGGGTGGAATTAATGCACACGTAAGCCCCCAGGTGGTGAGAAATGCTGTGTATGGGAATCGCTTAGGCAGGGTGTCAAATAAATGTAAATTAAAAGGTCTAAACCACAAACAGAGACAAGTATAGAATAATCATGATTATTTGTGTACTGACATCAAATGAGGAGTCAAATGCAAATACTCTTAAGTCTGCAGTCAATATATCTGTCACTGCAATGCGTATTTTGAACTGTCAGTACAAATAAATTATATATATATATATATATACATATATATCGATCATCTTGACCCACACTATCACAAGATGGACTGACATCCAGTTTGAGGCAGACTTTCAAGATAATACCAGGATGATGAGTTATGAGTGTTTTGATTCCATCTTTAATTCTTTTGCTGATATAGCTAGTCTGATCTTTGATTGACTTGACTTTGATTGACTTAATCCTCGGTTGGTTGGTTGGTTCGTTGCTTTTTCCACTTTCATAAGCAATGCAAGCATCGGTCAGCATTTTTTTAATGAATTTATCTGGGAATAATATAGTTCTTAGTTTTTTAACTATGTGTCAAATAAGCTGTTCTTATTTTCAAACGGCTCAATAGAAAAAAAATAAAAGTTATGTTATTGTTTTATTATAATTGTTTCAATTGCAATTCAATTACCTTGCAGGTCCTCAAATGGGTGGAGCTGAGATGACATCAAGGAATTGGGAACAGCCACACCTGTTCCCAGGCTAATTAACCCCGCCTATGCAGTCACCAGGTGTTGGCAATCAACAATCACAGTGGCAGTTGTCACAGGCGTGGGTGGTGCTGCTTCCCTGGCCAGTCCACTCCTGTTGGTGGTTTTTCCAGTCCTGCCTTTTGCTTTAACCCTGACACGGATACCTACTTTCACGTCACATTGCAATATTGATTAAATATATTGGTTAAATAAAGTTTTGTGTTTGGAGCCACCCTGCCTGCATCTCCCTCATTTGTCCCCGTCCAAATTAAACTAACACGGAAGCTGGGTTAGCTTGCTAACAAGCTACTAATCAATCAATCAATCAATGCAGCATGTCATTGGGGTTGTCAATATATTATTCCGTCGCACTAGATAGAGTTGAATATTAAATTGGCTTTACCTGACTCAGGCCGTGACATGATTGCTGTAATCTAATATAATCTATGATTTGTATTACTACTGTATGTTTGATTTTTGTTTAGGGTAGATAAAACGAAACGGTCATGTTAGCTGTGCAGGTTTGCGCTCTGCTAGTGCTTCTCTAGTCTGTTTAAAAAAAATAGTGTCACTAATTTAAATTGAACTACCGTTCGCCATTACCTGCTGTCCAGGTATGCTGCTCAATATATGAGTGCATGGTCATACTGTCTAGTTCAACAGCATTGGGGGTCCTTGAAGGATCCAGGACACACACTGTGGCACACAACTTGTCAATCTGAACAAAAAACACACACGTATAGTGATTTACCACTGTGAATGATTCACTCAAAATATTTATACAGAGGTACAGTATATGGTTGGTAAAAATGCATATCTCTGTAGAAATACTGTGTAGCCGCTGAATATATGTTATTTACATGAAAACACAACATAATAATAATGCATCGATTTTATATAGCGCTTTTCTAGATACTCAAAGATGGTTTACATTGTATGTGCATTATTCATACAGGGGCAAGGCTGCCAATCTGAGCCATCAGTGGCCCCCACCGACATTCACTCGCTTCACACAGGCAATGCGGGTGAAGTGTCTCGCCTAAGGACACAACGACAGTGTACACATGTGCCCGAGCCGGGAATCTAACCGCCAACCTCTCGATCATAGGACGACCCTCTCAACCTGCGCCACCGTCGCATGCGTTAATACACACCTCAGTATCTCCAGGATCAGGATTTATCTATTTAGAGTTATGGTTATATTGTGGTGACCACTTAGGATAAGTCTCTCACCCAAGAGGTTTATGGGTAATGGGCGTGGTTTTGCGCCCATAAGGTTTTGGCGCTCAGATTGCATTCAGTCTGTCATTGGCATATGAAGAGTAAAGAGCTAATCCACCTTCGTCTCTGAGTCATTCCTCATCCTGCCACAATATCACAATTCTCACCAGCCCACCTGAACATTGTAATAGCTACAAAATGGTGTGATGTCTCTGTGTCCTCACCCTCCACAGGATCTGGGTTAAGTCCACCAATGCCATTAGGGATAGAGCAGGGATGCTGGTTCTGTAGGTGCGGACTTTGGCATCTGGCCCACCAATGTGGTGCACCTTCTTCCCAGTATTGAACTGTGGATAGGTTTCAAAGCCCAGTTCTTTTATGAGATCCAAGATGTGTGTTTGGGTGCTGTAAGAGAATGACAGACCTTTTTCAAGATGGTCACATTAGTAGTGTTTCATGGTTTAGTGGACGGCAAAATACTTTCAGTTGATACATTATCATAAACTTATATTTTGTGATTTTTAAGGAAAACTATGTTCTGGAAAGTACTGCATTACTTTAAATTAGTTCTTGAACAATTGCAGAAATATGGCAAGTTGGTAGAAAGCAACCTCCTTCCTAAATTACATTTCACTTTGTGTGTGTCCCTGCATAAAATGTAAAACTGAATTCAAAGGGAAATAGAGAGATTCTGTGTTACTCGTTAGAGATTTTCAGTGACATTTTACCAAGGGATGGACAGCCATGTTGCAGTGCCCGAGGAGCAGCTTTTGGGGTTTGGTGCCTTGCTCAAGGGAACCTCAGCTGTGCTCAGGAGCTGAACTGACACCTCTCCAGCTACCAGTTCACTATACATAATTCAGAACTTGTAATGTTTGACTAGCAGTTCCAGATTACTTTGAAATGCAAGTCAATAAATTTATTTGTGTCCATTCAAATATTTCTTTTGCGACTATAAAACAATCAATTGGATTACAAAAATCATTTTGCTCTTTGTCATTTTGGTGAATGTTGAACAAAACTCATGTTTTTAAATATTTGATTTATGTACAGTCTGTGCTGCTGTTTTTTTTTTTTTTAATCAAAGGCTAGATTGATGCTCCTTCCATATTAAGATGAGCTCTCACACAACATCTTCTTATCTTATAATCTACCTACCTGCCTTCAAAACATTTGAAGGCAGGTAGGTAGCCCAAGTTAGACAACTGAAGCTGATAGGTACACTCAGTCCTCACATGAGCCTCACTCAGCCAATGCTGGATAGAACTGCCTGCACCTTCAGCCCCACCACCAGCATTAGGCTCCAGTTAGGGGGTTAATTAAATTTTCTTATCTCTCCCCAATGCCCTTACATAAACATTATGCTCAGGGAGTGATTGTGTTTGGAGCCTCAACACAAAACCCAAACTATTGTGTGAGCTGCTGTTCCGATGATTTGCATCAAACTTGAGAGTTGTCTGACTGAAATATCAAATAATTAAATTTGGCAAAACTTTTAATTTGAGGTGATGAAATTACTTTGATAAAAATGTAGCAACTTAATCATACTGATTATAAATTTCCAATATGAATATAATCAAAATGCATCCCCCCACCCAATGTAATCTGCAAATCTGCACTGGCTGTAGGTCATTATTTTTTATATGATGCAGAAGCAGAATTTTAATTTTACTTCATGTTCAGGGCAAATCAACGGTCTATAAAAACAAGAGCATCTCCTTCTAAAGGGGAATGACTGTGTTTTGTGTTTTGTTTTTTTACTGAAGCATGGGTCATCTTGTTTTGCTTTCTTTTATTGAGTAGCTTTGAGCAACATTACCGTCCGACCCACTGCCCTCCAAAGTCCCAGCGATCCACACCATTAGCTGCTGGTATTTCACTGGAAAACGTGCGACCTCCCACCCGATCTGTATGACACACAAGACACGACTTAGTCAGAGCAACACTTAAATTCTACAAGAGTCCAGGGAAAATCATTTACCATGGTTTAACAAACCTTTTCCTTCCAGTAGCAGTATTCTCATCTGGCTGTTCCTTTTCCTGAGAAAATGAGCTGCGCTCAGTCCAGACAGTCCAGCACCGACAATAATAACATCCCAAATTTCTGCGGTCATTCTGAAGCTCAGGAGTTGCAATTCAATGCCTCATTTCTGTCTTTCTTGTTCTTATCAATTATGTTATCTGGCCGGGCTACTTTCATAACTGTGCACTTTGGAACTGTGAGTAACTGAGCCTGTGGCCTACTTGGCACATAAATGACTGCATGAATCCCAGCAAAGGCTTTGAGTTTTTATTTATTTATTTCCTTCTTTTTTTACATTGTCAGATGTGAGGCCTTCTGCATTTGTTAAACTGAGTTTGAAATGATCATGCAAAATAAAATAAATAACAAAAAAAAAATGACGATTTTGAAGTTACTGGTTGAATAAAGAATTAGGTCGCTCTGTTTGCAAAGATTGAGAGATGACTTGGAAATGTGTTTAGAAATGAGTCAGACTGAGCTCAAGGCCGCGGGAAACATATCTAGAGCTGAATAAACACAGTATAACTAAAATAGGAAAAGTTTTATTTGTATTATATGCATAGATATCTTTATTTGAAAACACCAACTATAATTATTAGATATTAGAACATCATCATCTTTAGAATAGGTAGTATTTAGTACCATAATTACTACATCAATGCAGACCATCCATCCATCCATCCATTTTCTTGTAGATGACACGCCCTCCATCATCTCGTCAACAGACGCTTTATTTGACATGCGGGTTGCTGGAGTCTATCCCAGCTGACAACGGGTGAGAAGCGGGGTACACTCTGGACACTTCGCCAGTGAACCAAATTGAAGAAACACATACTGAAGATAATTATTATTTTCTTCCTTTTTGCACTGAGGTCTTAGTTCTTGCAACCAAGAGAGACTGAAGATGAAAGAACAAGACTAAAACTGAATATTACACTGATAACGGAAACACACATGCATTGTTGTCCACTTGTTGATAAATGTAAATATGTGCATTAAGAACCGAGAATTGAGTATATGATTTTCAATCAACTGTAAATTTTGGTCAACCATTAATTTGCATTTATCTTATCCATCCAGTAGTTTTTCCGTAATCCTGCTGACAGACAGACAGACCGACAAACGCCATCAAAAACGCAACTTCTTAGAGGTAACAGTTTATTTTCTTTAATTCAACTGTTCAATTTTGTTCAAGCTGCTTGTGAAAGGAAAGAAAGATCAAAGCTGGAGAGATTGATCGAAATTTGCAAATCTGGCTGAGAAATGACCTTTCTTCATGTTGTACATGTACAAACCTCGGTGGCTCACGTTTTTAGCCGACCGACAGGTTTTGTGCCACTTGAGACTCTGTGCTTTCTTTGTCTCCTGATGATTTGAAAGCACCGGCATCTGAAAAACGAGAGCTGCTGCTGTGAGCTACATTGTGTTTCCAAATACAAGGTCGAGCTAGATGGTTTATTCTTTACGCTCGTGTTTCCAAAACGTTTTTTTCTTTTATTAACTGCGTTTGCTTTTATTTAAACATATTGGAATATTTTTGAGCGGACACACAAAACAACACAATGCGAAGTCCCCGACTGAGAAGGTAGAATTGTGTTGAAGATGTGCTGGTTTTGGTACATCACACTAAAACCTTGGGTTTCAAATCATTTCATGACAAATCAAACCAGTTGCTTCTCCAGTTTCGTTTCCGTGCAGATACATCTCTTTAATTTCTTTGTTATTGTGAGCTTCTGAATTTGTTTGAGGGTGCTTCCTCTTATTTTGTTTGACATTTCAAAAATATATTTCTCCATCATTTATACTTAATTTAGCGTTGATAGAGAATTACAAATGATTCGAGGGTATCAGGTAAAACAGGTAACATAAGCGGATCAGTCGACCAATCGGAAGTGGCTATGCTGATGCAGTAAGGCAGGGGGGGAGGAGTGAAGGGAAGGCAGCAGGAGGCACTCTGCTCCTTCAGCCATTGTACTCCATTGACAGGCATTTGAATGAATCGGAGGGTAAACACAACTGTAAATGATTTTTTTCTATAACTATGCATGATTTCATTTAAGACTGCAGAAATCCTTGTTTATATGCCGTTATATATATATATATATATATATATATATATATAGAATATCTTCTCTGTTGGACTCTCATTCCTTTTGACCTTTTGCTGTTATTCACTTTAAACAGAACCAGGATGTTTAGATGCACCTTCAGTCCGCTCTCGTGCCTCGACTCCATATGTTGTTTGCTCTTGATGTGCACTGCTGCCACGCCGAGCACAGGTAAGAACACAGACCCCCCCCCCCGACCACATTTATTTTTAAGCAGTTTTTTTAGCAATGATTACTGTCTCCTCTGTGTTGAACACCACTGAGCTGCACAAGCCTCAGTAGGTTTCAACTTGTGTTACCACGGCGCTCGCAGTCTGTCCAATCAGATTGTGAAATTGTGTCTCCAGACAACTGCTGGCTTTGCCAAAACATCCAGGGATACGGCTTCAAGGGTGGGGTAGATTGTATTAGGCTGGACTGCAAATCTGACGTATACAAGTATTTCCTTCATGTACAAAGACTTAATAACATTTGCTGTCTTCCTTTTGTTTCTCTCTCTCTCTTCAAAGCTGTTTCTTCTCAACACATTTCCTCTGGGTCACAATGTGAGTCTGACTCACCAAGTGTGCCCTTATATTTATTTTTTGAATAAAGATGGGAAAATTAAGAAAACAAAAACAAACTTTTATGGCTCAACACTTGCAATGCATCTCTTTTGTGTTCTCGACATCCCTAAACTAATTTTTCCCACTGGTTTAAAATGTTCTGAAGAAAATTGATTGCTTCCTTGCATTGAACGCGGCTCGGAATAATTCCGGTTTATATTCCTGTGCCACATTTTGCTGTGACAATTGGCTTGTTTGTCTTTGTTCCCTTCATACCCAGACCTCATTTGAGGAAAGAATCTGAATCAATATTAAATGCATCTATGCAAATGTACGTGAGGAAAATATATTGTGGTTCTGTGACTGCGCAAAAATAATTATTAACTTGAATTATCACAAATCATATCTATCTTTAAGAAATAAAACAAGGGATTATGAAACAGCCATTAATAATTTAAAGCTATTCTGAATTTCTAAATTCCCCGAAGGGATGCAGGTGACATCCAACGGGCCGCAGACTGTCCGGAAGGCTGAGGGGGAGGGCGTGACTTTGGGGTGCAAGTTCACACCAAGCCCTTTGGACACTGGAATGCTGGACATTGAATGGTCTGTCGTCAGCCCAGACACCACACAGAAAGATCAGATGGTAAGAAGCACAGTGTGAATCGCACAAGTTGGACTGTAAATGGAATCAGGTAACATGCTGTGCTGCTGACCTTATGGTTGATGGTGTTGCCCCCGTGGCCTAACGTTGACCAGGTGGCATGCGTGAGAATAAACCTGTTTATGAAAACATGAGAGACACACGAAGCTCTGGTTAGCTGCTTCACCACAGGATTTATTCTGTCTAATAATAATACAACATCATCAAATGAAACAATTCACTTTAAATGCATGTAACCGGTGAGTGCAAATTAACAAAACATTACAGCCTGCTCCTTTAACTGCAAGATGGCGCAGATAGCATACTCAATGGCTCCGCTAGCTTAGCATATTAGCATGTTGTTACATGTTACACAATACCACAAAAACGAACTCTAACACTCTTACTTTTACACAAACCCAAATCACATAAACATTAACAACATGTTTAGCCTCCGCAATGCATTTCGCCTGTGCTTAAAAGAGGAATATTAACACACCTGTTTATGAAAACATGAGAGACACACGAAGCTCTGGTTAGCTGCTTCACCACAGGATTTATTCTGTGGTGTTTTAGGTCTCTGCGGGTGCTGATCCCTCTAGAGGCGTACATGCGCCCCCTAGCGGTCACAATGAGTTGCATTCGACGCTATATTTAATTGCCAAACCTGCTGCATTTATCTGTCTTAAAACCCAAAAAATATTAGACCCTCTTTCAACCTATGCCATACTTAACTCCTTACACACTCCCCTGTTTAAAAAAAAAATGTCTCCTGACAATAACAGTCAATATGAATTATAGGGTACCAATGCATGTGTGTAGGGACTGTAAGCATAAGGGTTGGGGTATATGAAGTGTGGACCAGGGGACCCATGGTAGGCAGGCAAGCTGGGCAGTAATGTGTTCACACCCGCAACCCATGGCTGGTATGATGGCTGACCAAACTGATCATAGGTGAACATCTCTCTTGGCCTCATTATCCTCTGAGATCTCCTGGGCCCTTCTGCCTCACCTCCCTGGCTCTCTGTCTCAACATGGTGTTGTTCTGTCCCCATTTGGTGTTCATCTGTCTCAACTTGAATGTCATTCTGTGCCTGTCTTTCATCTTGGCCAACTTCAGCATCCTCTGTGGCAGGAAAGAATTCATCGGCAGTCACTCGAAGCTGTGGTTGGGTTGGAGAGAGGTCTGGCGACTTGTGACAACATTTCGGCCGCTGACTTCTCGTCACCCTTCGATAGCATGGGATTTGGATGTTTTGATCATATGTGAACTCCTCTTCATCTGAACTATCTGTAGCTGAATTGCTGTTTGAGACATTTGTTTGTTTGTGTCTTGGTTGTTTTGGTACATTGGCAGGAAGGTTCTCTTCTAGAGGAAGTTCATTCACCGGCATCAACAGGTTCCGGTGAAGCACACGAAGAGTCTTAGGCCCTTTTTCCGACTGCACCTTGTAGACTGGTCCGCTTCCAACCCTCTCTACCACTCTGTGAATCACTTGCTCCCAGTAGGCACGTAACTTCCCAGGGCCTCCTCTCTCTGACAGGTTTCTTACCAGCACCCGATCGCCTGGTTGAAGCAGAATGCCTCGGACTCCTCTGTCATACACTTTCTTGCCTTTTGACGAGGATTTCTCACTATTGTTGGCAGCTATTTCATATGCAGAGCGCATCCTCTCCGCCCATTTTTGTGTGTATGTGCGTCTGTCTGTTGTGTCTGGCTCTCCCTTCGGTGGGAACAATAAGTCGATCGGTAACCGTGGGTTTCGACCATACAGAAGGAAAAATGGTGAGAAGCCTGTTGCGTCATGCCTGGTGCAATTATAAGCATGCACGATGTGAGACAAGTGATCTTTCCACTGACTCTTTTTTTCTTCAGCCAGAGTTCGAAGCATTTGTAGAAGTGTTCGGTTCAGCCTCTCCACTGGGTTGCCTTGTGGATGATAGGGCGTGGTACGAGAGTGAGCAATGCCAGAAAGTTGTTGGAGTCTACTGAACATGCTATTCTCGAACTCTTTTCCCTGATCATGGTGGAGCTTTTCGGGGTATCCAAAGCGAGGTATAAAGTCCTGAAATATTTTATCAGCAGCTGCCTTGCCAGACTTATTCCGTGTTGGATATGCCTGGGCGAAGCGTGTGAAGTGGTCGATAATGACCAAAATGTACTCGTAACCTTGACTTTGTTCGAGGTGGAGGTAGTCAATGCAGAGCAGTTCGAATGGAGCACTGGTGGTTATGTGTCCCATGGGAGCTCTCTGTGGCATATTTGGGTGTTTTTGCTTGATACACACACATCTCTTAGTCACATACTCCTCAATATCATCTTGCATATACGGCCAATAAAATCTTTCACGGGCTAGATGTGTCACTTTCTCCACACCTACATGGCCCATATCATTGTGCAGTGTCTTCAGCACTCTCAGCTTCAGTTTTTCAGGAAGGACTAGCTGTCTGTGTTTGTCAGTCTGACGATACAGAATGCCATTCTCCACAACCAGTCTGTTCCACTCATAGAGTAGTCTTTTTGTCAGTTTTTCCATATTTCTTTTGTCTCTTTCATTTGGAATCCAGTTTTTGAGTTTCAGGGATATGATCTCTTTGATTGCTAAGTCCTCATGTTGTGCTTTTGCGATGTCTTCCGGGGTGACACTGGCAACACTGTTTGTTGGAATGGCGTCGTCAGTTACATCTCTGATTTGTAATGCTGCCACCCAAGGCACATCATTTTCCTGTGTTGCTTTTCTGCCTTGCCACACTGTAGACACGACATCAGGGGATATGGACTCAGAATGCTCCTCAACATTATCCCTGAGACTCAGTGGGTACCTTGACAAAGTGTCGGCATCAGCATTCATTTTTCCAGGCCGGTACTTTATGTCAAAGAAAAAATCGGAAAGTTCCCCCACCCATCTGTGCCCAACAGCGTTGAGTCTAGCTGTGCTGAGGACATAAGTCAACGGATTGTTGTCCGTAAACACTGTGAATGTTGGAGCATAATACAGGTAGTCGCGAAACTTTTCACAGATGGCCCATTTGAGTGCTAAGAATTCAAGCTTTCCAGAATGGAGGTGGTAATTCCGCTCTGCTGGAGTTAGGGATCTTGAGCCATATCCAATAACACGTAGCTTGTTGTCTTGTTTTTGGTACAGGACAGCACCAAGACCCTCATTAGACGCATCTGTGTGCAAAACAAAGGGGAGATCGAAATTGGGATAAGCCAGGATGGGAGGGTGCGTTAACATGCCCACTAGATTTTCCAGAACAGCTTGGTGTTCTGCCGTCCATATGATGGGTGTCTTGGATGGCAGTTGTCCTCTGTCTCCTTTCTTGGCTTTTCCACTCCCTCTTTGGATCTGCGTTTTGATGTTGTCAACCCCAGCAGGTTTCTGGTACAGGTTGAACAATGGCCTTGCCAGGCGGGAAAAATCTTGAATAAATGAGCGGTAATATCCCAGAAATCCCATCAGGGACTGGACATCTCCCACAGTTCGAGGTGTCCTCTCTTTCAGAGCCATTACTGCTTTTAAATCCTCTGGATCGAGCTTGACTCCCTCTCCTGAAACAATACGGCCCAGGTAACGAACCTCTCCTTTGAAAAACTCGCACTTAGCTGGTCGGAGTTTAATGCCGTTCATTCTCATCTGACAGAGTACTTGCTTGAGGTGTGTCAGGTGTTCTTCAAATGTGGCAGAATAGCATAGCACATCATCCAAGTACGGTGCACAGCATTCATCCCTGATTCCCTCTAATACACCCTCCATACATCGCTGAAAGGCTGCAGGTGCATTGGTTAATCCAAATGGAATGCGAATCCATTCATACAGCCCCCATGGTGTACTGAAAGCTGTCATGTGTCTAGATTCTTCGCTCACGAAGCCTTGATGGTATGCACTGCCTTGGTCCAGTATGGAGAACCACTTATTGCCCCCCAGACTGTCTAGCAGATCTTGGATTCGTGGCAGCGGATGACGATCTGGGATGGTCTTTAAGTTGACTCCTCTGAAATCCACACACAGCCGCAATGTTTGATCCTTTTTCCGGACACACACAACAGATGAGGAATAGGGTGAAACAGATTTACGGATCCAACCTCTGTCCAAGAGATTTTGCACATGCTCCTTCACTTCCTTGTACAGTGGCTTAGGTATGGAGTTGTAGGATCTCTGAACAGGGATGTTATCTACAAGGTTGATCTTGAGCTGTAAATTGGGAATACAGCCTATATCTCCCTCTCCTTTTGTGAAAACATCACACTCTTCAAATAACATCTGACGGACAGCCTCTTGCTGTTGATCATTCAAATGTTCCAAATTTACGGGGGGATGCCACTTTTCTTTTGTGTGTTTTATTGTGGGATCACTATCGGGCTTTGCTTCAGCATCACTGACTGTTTCAACCCGGGCAGAGCACAGTTTGGTGTCACTAGTAAAGTTTGATGACTGCTGTGGGGAATGGAGATTGATGGCCTTGCTGTTAACAATTTCCTCTATGCAGCCCAGATGAGTTCTTGGTGGTAAAAAGATGTCGTGCTTTGAGGGGTTGTGTATTGGAATTTTTACTGTTTTATAAGAGCCCACAGTTACATCTACAAGAGCTGGAAACAGGTCTAACCCTTCTGGCAACACATCTCCCGCATTGGGCTCAAACAGCATTGTTCCCCCTGCTGGCCATGCCCTGATCTGACACTTTACCTGACAGCTTTGGCCGCTTCGGATTGTGAACCCTCTTTTTCCACTTTTTACGGTGGTCCTCCCCCGTTCTCTTTGCTCTGTTCGAGTTGGAGTCTCACTGACGGCTGAGACTATAGCTTCAGCTGTGTTTGGATTGACTTGCATTGTCTCTGCTAGTAAGTCACTTAAGCTGACACTTTCTGCTTCTTCCTGGCTTTCCAAAATGATTTCCTCAATTACATTAAAGCCGAGCAATGGACCACTGTCACAGTACTGACTTACCAGCATGGGAACCTGTATAGCCACACTTCCATGTTTTGCACTTTTGATCTCGAGCAGTAGTTCAACCCATCCTTCATAGGGTAATTCAGTCCCATTGGCGGCAGTAACTCGGAGCTGGTGATCTGGAAGTAGTGCATCCAGGGACTGGATTCTGACATGCGGTAGGTGCATCTCAAGCCATGACTTTTCTAGGATGGTTATTTGGGCTCCACTGTCCAGTAACATATCAATCTTGACACCATTAAGAAAACATGTTACCGTGCATCTCCTCCCGAGCAGTTTTGCTACTCGATGTCCTCTCCTGCATCTGGGTTTTGGTGACCCTTTACTAATAGTCGGACGTACTTGTTTCTGGCAGGTTATGGTAACATGGGACTCTGGTTTGGCTGTGATCACTGGTGGCCCCTCCCCAGTGACCTCGTCCAGTTTCCCACCTGCTTGACTAGGCAACCAACAGCTCTGTGACCGTCCTGACCACATTTAAAACAGTGGGTGCAACTGATGATCCCATCCGCGATGCATTTCTTACACCTCCCTTTTGGAGCAGGTGGTGGTTGCGCTGACCCAGGTTGGATGGTGTTAACAGGTACCGGAGTAGTTGCAGCTGAGCTGATAACTTTTTCAAGGCTCTTGGTGAGGGCTGAGACTTGAGCTGTTAGCTCGTGGATAGCAGTGCGGTTGGCTTGAACCTCTACTTGGGTCTGCAGAACATTGTTTTGGATCTCAGTAGGAGCTTGCACTGCCTTTTGTTTTACCCCTTGCTGTAGGACCTGCTGAGTGGTATGTTGTATAACATTAACAGTAGGTGTTTTTGTTTTAACGGGACGGCCAAGGCGTGTTTGTCTTTCTACCTCCTCACCGACTGACTGAGAAATTATTTCTAGAATTAAATCTTCAGAGCTGTCCATGTTTACAATGTGAGGTTTGAGGTCTTGCCTTACATAACTGAATTTTTCGTGAAGACCTTGATACAATGAGTGGAGAAACACATCCTGTACTAACTTACTGTCATACTGGAACTCAGACTCACTTCGTCGTGCTGCAAACAGAACCCGTTGCTTTAGCCCCATCAGACGGTACATGAACTGTTGTGGGCTCTCTTTATCAGTTTGTTTGGCATGACTAAGTTCCTGGAACAATTCTGCACTGCTCTTATCTCTTAGGTGTCCTCTGAGAAAGCGTTTTAGTGCTGCTACAGTCAATCCATCTGTAGTCATCAACATCTCCTTAAAGGAACCTGGTTTGATTATTTTTATGACGGTACGAATCACTTCTGTCTCTGTGAAATTTTCAGCTAACCCCTCGTCAATTTGTTTACACAGGGTGTTGTAGCTTACATCAGAATCCTCATCAGAAATCTGCCCACAATGTAACTTAAATTCCCTGCGTGGCAATAAATGGGTTACATCTCTCAACTTAACCAACTCCGTGACATTCATTATCTGATTACCTTGCGATGATGTCACCTTTACATTATTACTCAAACCTGTAACTGATACATCTTCACCTGACACAGTCTCTGCTTGCGGTGCGGGCTCCACTTCATCCGAATGTTGCTGCCGTTTCTCGATGAGGTCGTTGAGGAAGAGAAGATGAGCCATGCCTTGGTCCTCTCGACTAGTCAGGTTATCACCATTCAGGACAGCCATGATGAAGTCGAAAAGTTCCAGCTCTGTTGCATCCTCTCCAGGCACCTCTTCCTCCTTTACCAGTTCTTCGAGGGTGGCAGCCAACTGGCGAAGCACGTCTGTGTTGGCTGAGCTGGTCAGTTTGATGATCTGTCGCTGGATCCCTCTGCGCAGGTCTCGTAGAGTAGCCATGTCTCGATCGATAAACTCTCACTCGTGAGTCCAGGTACTGCTTATCAGGTTCAATTGTATTGATGAGCTTCTATTCACCTTAGAAGCTCATCCCGGACGAGCCCCCAAATGTTGCCCCCGTGGCCTAACGTTGACCAGGTGGCATGCGTGAGAATAAACCTGTTTATGAAAACATGAGAGACACACGAAGCTCTGGTTAGCTGCTTCACCACAGGATTTATTCTGTCTAATAATAATACAACATCATCAAATGAAACAATTCACTTTAAATGCATGTAACCGGTGAGTGCAAATTAACAAAACATTACAGCCTGCTCCTTTAACTGCAAGATGGCGCAGATAGCATACTCAATGGCTCCGCTAGCTTAGCATATTAGCATGTTGTTACATGTTACACAATACCACAAAAACGAACTCTAACACTCTTACTTTTACACAAACCCAAATCACATAAACATTAACAACATGTTTAGCCTCCGCAATGCATTTCGCCTGTGCTTAAAAGAGGAATATTAACACACCTGTTTATGAAAACATGAGAGACACACGAAGCTCTGGTTAGCTGCTTCACCACAGGATTTATTCTGTGGTGTTTTAGGTCTCTGCGGGTGCTGATCCCTCTAGAGGCGTACATGCGCCCCCTAGCGGTCACAATGAGTTGCATTCGACGCTATATTTAATTGCCAAACCTGCTGCATTTATCTGTCTTAAAACCCAAAAAATATTAGACCCTCTTTCAACCTATGCCATACTTAACTCCTTACAATGGCAAAGAAGACTCTGTATGGATGCAATTGATTTTTGTATAAATCAAAACCTATTCTGATTTTACTGTTGATAATGATGAGTGTCACTTTATCAAAAATGACTATGATTCCTCCCAGAGAATCATCAGAAAACCTCTCTCCGACATTGCCAGCACAATAAGCTAAGTATAAATTTGAATAAAATTAGGTTGGCACAAGCACCAAAACCCAGAGTACAATCGCAGACTCCTCTTCAGAATCCATGCCTGACATGTTCTCAATCTCGTGATGTGATCGCACTGTCAATGCCTAAATTAGAATTCAGTGTGGAGTGTGGATGATCTCCAGCCACCTTTTTTTAATTTAACAGGATTGAGTTGATTATTCCATTTGCTTCAAATCAAATGTCAAATCAATCAATACAGGGACACACACTGTCTGGCACCACACACATGTAGAGTATTGATTTGTGCATAATCTGAATGATTTACATGCTTTCAAACAATTTAACAGAACAGTCTGTGACAGTTCTGTATCCTATATTCATCTAAATATGATGCAATAATACATTAAAGCTGCCTTATTTAATGTTTGGCCACTAGGGGGCGTATAAACTCAGAGTCGTCCCGACATGCAGCTTCCCCGCCGTATTCCCATACTGTCAGGTAGCACGCTAATATATACTGATCTTTGTCTCAGGTTTGGACCAACATTTTCATGCTGTTTATGTAATTTACAGTCGATTCATGAGAATGAATTATATATAGATAATATAATACAGCACATTGACAATTTGTTTGTTGTTGTCTTTGTTTTCCATCAGCTCATGTCCTACGCCAGTGGCACGAAGTACATCCACGCTAAGCACGCTCTTGCCAGAGGGCTCAACTTTGCTACTGCTGACCCATCGGCGGGTGACGCTTCACTATCTATAGCAGCGCTGGCGCCTGCTCAAAGTGCTACATATCAGTGTAAAGTGAAGAAACCGCCTGGCGTGGACACACGCAAGGTGACGCTGGTGGTAATGGGTAAGCACTATGGGTGTATCTCCATTCGTCTGACTCATTCAGCTTTAACATTAATGTCTCATTACATAGAGTCCCACAAAGCTAATGTTATAGTGCCTTCAATCAGTCATGCTTTTATCTTTTAAGACTTAAGAGAGACAAATAGCAATGAACTGGCGGCTTGTCCAGGGTGTACCCCACCTCTCGCCCGTTGACTGCTGAGATAGGCTCCAGTTTGGCCCGCGACCCGATAACAGATGAAGCAGTATGAATGAATGAATGATTACATAAAATTGTCCATAGTGTATGAGTGTGTGTGTGTGTGAATGTTTGTCTGTCTATGTGTGTGCCCCCCACAATGTGCTGGCGACACATCCTCTCACCATAGCAAGCTGGGATGGGCTCCAGCAACTCCCGAGACCCACCAAAGTGAAATAAGCAGTAGAAAATGGAGCGATGGATAACGCTTAGGTTTTTTACACAACCTGCTCAGAATCCCATCTAAAAAAAAATATTCTGTCTTATTTCACCTCTTCTTTACTTGTTGTGTGTTTGTTTTTCCAAATACTCTCAAGCTGAGATTTTACACACACTTCTGAGCACACTTCTGATAATGGAACAAGTTGAAATCAGGTTCTGCAGATTAGCTACGGTCATGATGTTGACCACCAAGCACTGAAAGAACTAACTGACGTAGAGTCTTTGAAGAGTGCAGCACGGTGGTGTAGAGGGTAGCGGTGGTGCTTCACGGCAGGAAGGTCGCAGGGTCAAATTCGACTTGACTGCTGGGATAGGCTCCAATGGATCCCGCAAAATTGATTTGTGATTGATAGACTGAGTCTGTGCAGACTGGATTACCAACAAAGCAATTTTCAAATCGAGTATATTAATTCTGAACCAGTGGCAGAGGAGAGCCGACCGTAGTCTAACACACTCACGTGTGAGTGGGATCTAGGAGGTCAGCACTGTGGCAGATTTATTCACACCAGAAGTCCCAAACATTCTAATAGGCTGTGTTTACAAAAGAAATGTGGCCAATTGTAGGTCGTTGAGTTTTTAATTTTAAAACCTTGCAGCCTTTTGGCTGTCATTGGGCATTGATGCAGGGGTGAGAAAAATCCTGGGACGTCTGGCGGTAATGTTTGATTCATTAGTATCTGTTTTCATGCATAATTATTGTCTCAGCCAAAGCGAAACTGTCAAGAACCTTGCAGAAGCTAAATCAAAATGATGAAGCACGAGTGGGTAAGCGTGTGTCTTAAGTGTAATATTCTATTTTGGTTATGGGTTTTATCTTCTATGCTTTAGATCAGATGAAAAAAAGAGCTAATAGTATTGCAAGTAAAAGCTATGTTCTTTTCCCACAACCAAAACTGTGAGAGGAACTATCAAGAATCATTAATTCACATTCATTCTGTATCTGATCTTTTGAAGAAAATAGTTACCATTTGATACAGAATTTATTTTGATTTCATCAGAGTATGCAGAACATTAAAAAAACATTTTTTTGCCAAATCTTTCAGAAATTGAGTAATTTTTGATCATTGGATGCAATTACCTTGGATATAAACTGCATTCATAAAGCAGCTTTTATATAAAAAAGTAGTTCTCAAGACTCGCTGTCAACCAGATGAAACCTCCGTTCATGTTTGTTAACAGTAGCAGAGCGATAATAGATATACATGTATATTGCAAATCTCACGTCATGATCAAGAGCAAGATAAGTGACTTAAAACCTGCTTGAATGAATGGATGGATTGCATTTGCTTAGATAATAAACTGAAGAACATACCAGTATCATCATTCTCATCTTCATTAACACCACTTCCAAAGTATTCAAAGATTTCCGTGTAATAAAAGCAGTCTCAGCATTGACGTAGCTCATCTGGCGTGAATCTGTGTCCTTGGCGCCAGTTTGACTCCCGTATTAACTGAAATAGCAACAGGGATGTGTCCATTTGTCATGTGATTTCAGCAAAGCCGTCTGTGCCGAAATGCTGGGTGGAGGGAGAGGAGCTGGTCGGCGAGGCTGTGTCCCTGCACTGCAAGTCTGAAACAGGCTCCACACCCTTATCGTATGAATGGAGGAGGGAGAGCCAGGGCCCCCACCCTGCCCCGGTCAAGCAGAGTAAGCATGACCTCTGCTGATGTCATGATGCTACTACAAAACAAAGCGTGTGTGTGTGTCTAGGTGCCCCTACAATGCGCTGGTGACACGTCCGGGGTGTACACCTATCGCCTGTAGTCAGTTGGGATAGGGTCGAGCAACACCTGTGTGACCTGCATGGCGGATAAAGAGGCCCTAAACAAAACAACCTCAACCGTCTTGTCTACAAGGAAATGGATGTATGGATGGGTGTGTTTATTTGGCTGTTGAGAAGCAGGAAACTTCATTTTACAGTTTGTGGGTTTTTAGTATCTTTCAGTGGCGGGCGGTCAGGGCCTGCAAGGCCTTCTCTGCTTGCCTAACATAACCAGAAATCAAGAATACATGATCATATTTATGATAAAATCAATTTAATTTTATGTATATATATATATATATTCTTCACATTCATGTCATATTATATTCCAGTGATGTATTTTTAGGTGAGAGTTTTTATCCAATCAGAATTCAGCTAGCTTGTGTTGCCAGGTGGATTTCATAGTACCAGTGGCAAGTACTATCCGTCTGAGACCTTCAGAATCGGCGCTGCTTGCCGTCTGTGTTGTGTGAGTGAACGGGCTCGTAGAGTTGAGTTGATAGACAGTTGCGATAGCCAATCAGATCACGAGTTGGTGAAACAAGTCCTTCCTGCTTGTCTCACGTCACAACTCAATAACGCGTCCTGTGATTGGCTCTTAGAGTTGATAGACAGTTGCCATAGCCAATCAGATCACGAGTTGGTGAAAGTAAGGCCTTCCTGCCTGTGATTGGATACTCCGTGTGAGAGGGCAGCGCTAGGCATATTGCGTCATCAGCTAATCAGCTGGCACCGGTACGGCGCGACCCACCGAAGATAAAACCACAATTATTCCTGCGCTTTTAACCCACAATGGCCGAAGGAGGGGAAAGTGTGGATTTGGTTGTGGATATTTTTGAAAGGCCATTTTCAGGACGGACCTTTACAGAGAAGCTACTAGCTTCGGCTCACGAGAGCTAGCTTCAAGCTAGCTCCGGAGCTAGCTAACCTGTCCCGGGTGGGGAAAGGATTGGTACGCCGCTTCCAGGCTTCAGACTTTTGGCTTACAGCTTCTGAGGGTCGCTGCAAATTGTTCTGCTGGGAATGCCTTTTGTTTGCAAGGGATCGATTTAATGTTTGGAGCAACACTGGATTTAGGAACTTTAAGAAAGGAGAATGGATTTTGTTTTCAAACGGGACAGCCGTTTTGGTGAGTACCAACATTGTATTTATTTAACATGATAACAAAATAAAATCACAGATATACCGTAAATGCAATGTATGTAAATAATATGGTGCGCCGGTGCAGCTGTGTGATTGTAGTGGAAGTACAACACGTTGTGTTGCAGTCTTTCTTATATTAAACTGCAAGTTTGCAATTTAAAGCTTCATGGTGGACTTTAAAACGTTTTGGAAAAATAATGTTAAATTCCCTTTTATTTATAGCTTTGATAGTACCACATATAGTGGTAAGTTTTAATTGCTGATGCAGTTTATTGATTTTTAAATGCTCCGGAAAAAAATATCCTGTGTTGTACACGATTGAGGTGATGCAGCACCCAGTAGTGCGTAAGTGTGTGTTTGTACATTATTTCTAAAGCAGTGGTGTCATAAATGATGGTGTTATGAGGGGTATTTATTCAAGTCGGACTAAGTAGGACTTCACTGAAGGCCTCGGTGTAAAATGCACCGCCCGCCACTGGTATCTTTATATGTTTAAAAGCTTGAGAAACCCACAAATTCCACAGTACTATTCAGGATTCATACAAGTTTCCCCAAATAAAATAAAAAATACATGGCAAAGAAAGAAGAAATAATAATAATAATGAGGGACAGCAAAGCTCTTTCACATTTCTCTCCATTTCCTTCTCACACCTCTCTCAACAAAAGCACTCCCTGAAATTATTCCGGCATTGCTCTTTATAAATAGCATTGATCGATGTCCTCTTACCGCCAGATATGCAGCAAATTGACTGCAAACAGACTGAGCGTGTGAGCAGACGTCGTTCTCACAACTCTTCTTATTTATAATGAGAACTTGACATTATTTTCTAGCGTTCCACCTTTGTATGAACTATTTAAACAGCACGATAAATGTGCATATGCACGTGATGCTTGTGCATGTAATCAATGTGTTTTTGTTCTCTCAGCTGGGACGACCGGGGAGCTGAAAATCAGCAACCACTCTCTGAGCTCTGCAGGAATATACCGTTGTGAGGTGAACAATGCCGTTGGATCCCAACTCTGTAGGATCAACATAAAAGCAAACAAACGTAAGGACCCCCCCCCCCAGAATCTTCCCATCCAGACACATACGATCGCAAAATAACTCAATTTCGTCCTTGTCAGTCCGTCTTTGTAGTGCAACAATCTTTCCCTTTGCATGCTTCACACTGAATAATGACTCGAGGTTGGTGAGTGTAAAAAGAAAATCCTACAAAGACAGAATATTTTTGATTATCTTACTCTACTGATTTTCTGCCGTTGAGCGGTGAGCTTCCAAGATAACGCAGAGACGATTCCGCCGTCTTCGTACATCAATAGTCCCTATTGGCTTTATAAAGTGCAAATGAAACAAGATTAAGTCAGCATGGGGTAATAAGCGGAATCATTAAAAGCACGCCAGCACCTCTCTGAACAAGACAGATGACAGAAAAATACCAGCGCTGTCTCACAGGAAATAAAGTAAGGAGACGCTGGTGAGTCGGCCTGGAATAATTATCTGCTTTCAGCACAATACAGCGCAATATCTGGATTTCTATACTTTCATATCGTGGAGTAGATCCATATCTTATCATCAACGGAGTCCAGCTGGTTAAAGCAAACAACACACCTTCCTCTGCCATCACAACTATCCATCCATCCATCCATCCATCTCTGGATGCAGACTCTCAATTAATTTAGGTCCGAAACATGGAGACAGTTTACAGTATTACAGCTCGACAATCAATCAAAGAAGGGATTAATTCAGCCGACCTTCCTTCCCCTTGTCTCCTGCTCCACGGAGGAGCGTCAAATTGTCCTGGGTGGAGCTCCAGCTGTCTGGGTCTGATTTGGAAATTACATTTGACATTTATTTTATAGGTTACCTTATTAGAGTAATGTTGAAGAGGCAGAGGAGTAAGAAAAAAACCCACAAATGAAAATGTAGATAAGCAAACAGCTAAGAATATGACAATGACATAAATAAACAAAAAATAATGGAGTTTGCAGCAGGTTGAGGATTATAAAGGATTATATGGGCTAATATAATAGATAGTAATTCTTGACAGGTGTGCAAACATAAATGGCAAGAATTAAACATATAGTAGAAAAAAGTTTTAAAATGTACAACGCTACTTTTACTACTACCTACTACAAATAATAATAAAAAAATTAAAATAATAGTGTAAACATTGGTGGCGTTACTGTTACTGTTACAATGATAAACTGTTAAAAAGCATTAATAATGGAGGAAAAACTAAGAATAAATAATAAATAAAATCCTAAAGAAATAAATAATTGTTCGAAGCACATTCGCCTGAACATGCAATGAAGTGAGAAGTAAATATGAAAAGATTCCATTCATGTCATAGTTGTTTCTTACTTTTTTGTTTCCATGGCGACGGTCGTGCGAGCCTTTTCAGCAGTTGATAGCACCATTAACAAGCTGCATTTAGTCTGAATCTGTTTTTATGGCTCTGGAACTTCCCCCACTGGAAAGGAAGACTGAATATGGCAGCAAAGATAACATTGCAATGCCCCTGGCTAACATCTGGTCAAAGGACAAGGAAATAGGCAAAGTGAGGAAATCAGGGACGGGCATGCTCACGTCTTTTGCGTGAGCATGATAGAAATAGAAATACCGGTACCTGTTTATATGGTCAACGTGTGCAGCATGAAGGAAGCCACAAAGACTTGATCCAGTTCATACACCATTCATTGTGCAGCTCAATTGCATGCGAGGACAAATAAAGTAGCTTGTTCTTTGTTTCTGTAATAGCACGGGACGAACTTTCGGCTGCCCTCAATGTTTCAACCAATAAAAAGGGTCAAAACCCAAAGGCTCCGTTAATGAATTCTATTAAAAACTACTGGTTTAAACAGCAGCAACGCAACAAAGCCCTACTCTCACCGTAAAGCGTAATAAAATAAAGCGTAATAGAGTTTTCATCATTACATCAAACATAGAATATGTTTATAAATATGAATAAATCACCCGTTCTACCATGGCAACAGCCGGGATGTGGCATTCCACGCACCACCTGTTACCATCATGGGTTCGCTGTTCCCATTAAAATTTCCTCCAGGCTGTCAGAGCTGCTTCTTTTCAGCTGCACTCTGGGAAAAAAAAAAAAAACTCACCGCTGGATGAACCATAATTGGAAGGAGCCATTGAATACATTGATTCCAACCTAAACAATTGGATGTGAAACAATTTGTAAGCAATTCAGCACAATGGTTTGTGGGTTTTAGTTGTGATTTCACCAATTTGCTTATAATTGTCCTCCTGTGTATTTAGGGCATGTGTTTTCCTTCTCTAAATCCTCAGCTCATTTCTATTTTCAGAATTTTGCTCTTTATTGCATGTGCCTGCTTCGCCTTCCCTTCACCTCACTTTTGGTCTCCTTTATTCTGTGTTTCTTCTTGGACCTGCCCAAAGTAAACCTTGACACAGATGTTGTCTTTTTCTGCCACTGAGTTTGCATTGCGTATATGAGAAGATAAACATATGGGATTTCAATACTTTTGCATCGTAGGCGGGTTTCAGTGACTCTGTTTATGACTTAACCTTTACCACAAAATATCTGGAACTCCCTACCAGTCCTTCAGAACTGAGGAAGCCACTTGGATGATAGGCAAAAACATCTTTAAGCTTTTCCTATAAAAGCTTATTTGCATTTCAGCTTAATATTGTCATATATGTTTAATCTTACTTTTTGTTTTTTATACTTCACTGCGAGTTATTTTTGCAATCGGATCCTTTTTGATCTGATAATAGCTCAGAACTCAGATTTGCCAAAGAGCTCAAAGTGTCTTTTCTACTCTGCCGCAAGCTCATAAGTCTAACAACAACGTTTGATCTTGCAATGGCGATGCTTGAGTTGGTAAAGTGTTATCAGACTATGATCTGCTATTTTGTTGATTTTAAAATCTGAAATTACCTGTCAAAAACTTGATCCATCGGTCATCCATTTCGACAAAATGCAATATTATGTCCATTGCGAGCTGGCTTTCAGCTTGAAAAAGGAGAGGAAAGACACATCATTTAAAAAATAAATACTTAACGTAAATGTTTTATATAAAAAGTAACAGAAGCAAATGTGTGAAAAGCATAGTTTATATTTATATAGTTTATCCTGACCATGGCGCAGGTGAGCCGAATTACCCTGACAACACAATTCTACTCATCTGGCTGCTGGAAGGAGGGGTCTACCCAGGGAGGGGGGTCGTCATGGTGACTCGCAAATGGAGAATTCCATCCCCCAAGCTCAAAGTCTGATATCTAAAATACACATATTGATATCACAATGACTTCTATCTAATCCTAAATAAAAGTGCACTTGACAATTTGGGCGTTACATGCTTTTCGATAGAATATATATTAAAGTGTGTGTGTGTGTCAGTATTATATTATATTATTGTGATTCTTGAACATTTGCTGTCCCGAAGCTTCTGATGTTATGTGTTTTGTGTTTTTCCATGTGTGTCTCACAGCTCCCGACAGATTTGGGGTTTTAGTCGGTACTGTTGTGGGTTCCCTGCTCTTCATCTTCATCGTGCTGATCTTCATTGCAATCCTCTACTGGAAGATGAGCAGCAGGCATCGCTATGAGAAGGAGTTTTCCAACGAGATCAGGTAATGTGTAAGGCTTCAGCTCCAGCGGAGACAAAGTCCAATGCGTAAGAAAATGAGTCCTCTGTTAGTGGAAAAGTTTTCCCCTCTGAAAGGGTTTGAACATCCATCCATCTTCCTCCGCTTATCCAGGGCCGGGTTGCGGAGGCAACGGTCTGAGCAGGAATTTCCAGACTTCCCCTTCCCACCGACTCAATTGGACAAAATACTATGGATATTTTTATGGACATTTTTATGGATATTTTTATGGACAAACTATTGAATTAGCTTCGTTATGCAAAGAGAAATGCAAGAGCCCAGTTATCTATGCAAAACAGACATGCAATTATAATTATATGAGAAACTCAGCAGCTGAAAAAAATAGAAAGAAAATCGAGATGTAGAGAAAATCAAGCATCGTTTAAGACTTCTTCAGATAAAGATCAAACTTCTAAGGCAAATGTTTCCATTTGATTTGATTCATGTTTATCTGTATTCTTAATAGCGCAGATGGAGTTATTTCAGTCTCTTGGGAAATGTCACATCGTACTATACGATCTGATTAAATCCCATTACGATTCAAAGTGCTCGAGCTTTCTTTAAAGTGCAGAAACAAACTGACTTCTTCAGGTAAATTGCTGTAAATACCATCAGCTCCCTTATACGTGCCTTCTGAAAGCCTGGAAATAAGTCATTAAAAGTTTCAAATGTTTCTGCCCTTGATGATCTCTTTCTTCCTTTAGACATCTAACGCATTCTAAGTGTCAACAGATGTAGCTTACTTTGACTTGGCTTAATACTAGCAAATCTCGGAAAACGTTGGAAAGTGATGTTTCAGAATTGGTAACATTTGTCTACAGCTCAGAATCCACACACTATATCTCATGTATTTCATTCACCTCTGTGTCGGTCCTCAGTCATCCAGGTTGAGGTAAATCCTGACAAAGTCTCTTGCATGAGAGGTGAAAGATCTTCAACCTAATTTAGGCGAGTCCAGTCGGTTCTTCGTTTTTTGCTTTTTTTGTGAGTTCCATCTCATCAATGACTGTATTTCATGGCAGAGCAAGGCATCGTATGTGAAATGCTGCACTTCTCAAACAGAGATTATTGAAAAGCAAAGAAAGGCATTGACATCTAACTTTGGAACAAACCTCCACAATCCAAGTCCAATTTGCACTTTGTTTCGTATTTGCTAATTTGTATTTAATTTTGTCATTTTCGATATTATTCTAGTGAAGATTTCTCTCTTCAACTAAATGCAAAAAATGACTAAGCTGCAAAGGTCAGCGTGGGATAAGGTCTCCAGCAAGAAGTCATTGTTCATGCTCTTTGTTGGCGGTGTGACGAACAGGATGCAGAATGCAGAGCTGCTCCGGGGCCGATGTTCTGCAGTTGAACTCGCATCCTGACATCTCCATTTCTCCTTTTACAAAGGAACAGTACGCCCCCGCCCTTACCCCACCCCAAAAAAGGGGGAAAATAGCTATAGTTCATATGCTGTTTGAAACAACCAACATGTTTTCAAAGCAGCTGTTGGAAATGAGATTGCTGTGGGAGGACAGACTCGTCTTCAGGAGACAGGAAGGCCCTTCAAACTATAGTCCTGACGCGGCTTCTCCGTATCTATGACAAACAGCAGTTCATCTCTCGTCTCATGACACCTCAGTGAAATGTTCACAAAAGAGACACAGCAAAGCAGTAATCATTTGGGCCATGATACAGCATCAAGGCTGCTGTTTCAGTGCAGCGGAAAACTTCAGAAATGACTCATGTGGAATATCACGTCAGATAAAGAAATGCACCTTATCTAAAACTAATATCTGAATACGTTGGTACAGCTCTGTGTGTGGATGGACAAGCTGGTGAATTTAAACAGCTGCTATCTTGACTTCAGCATTTTTACACCTGTCATACCTGCAGAGCCTCTTTGGGGTCATCACTTTCAGTTTCAACTTTCATGTTAATCTTCTACTACTACTGCTGTAGTTTCAGCTTGTCCTGTTCGGGGTCGCCACAGCAAGTCAACCTTCTCCACTTCACCCTGTCCTTTGCATCGTCCTCCCCAACACCAGCCTCATGTCCTCTCTCACTACGTCCATGTATCTTCTCCTGGCTCAACCTCTAGCTCTGTTTCCTGGCAGTTCCATCCTCAGCATCGTTCTACCGATATAGTCCCTGTCTCTCCTCTGGACATGTCCAAACCATCAAAGTCTGGTCTCTCTGACCTTATCTCCGAAACGTCTAACCTCCACATCTAACCTCCACGTCTAACCTTTATCTCTTATTGTCTCATTTGTAATCCTATATCCAACCTGGTCACTCCCAAGGAGAACCTCAGCATCTTCATCTCCTCCACTTCTGGCTCCACCTCCTGTCTTTTCCTCAGAGCCACTGTCTCTAAGCTGTCCATCATGGCTGTCCTCACCACTGTCTTGTAGACCTTTCCCTTTCCCTCGCTGACACTCTCCTATCACAGAGCACACCTGATACTTTCCTCCCCCCATTCCAGCCTGCCTGCAGACGATTCTTCACTTTATATTGATAGGATTCTTCCTTTCCATATTCTCTCCATCACTCTGTACTGTTGACCCGAGGTACCTGAAGTCCGCTACCTTTGTTACTTCTATTCCTTGTAATCTCACTCTTCCTCCTGGGACCTTCTCATTTCTGTTTTACTAGAGCAGACCCCCACTTCTCTAAATTCTCATCTACCTGCTCCCTGCTCTCACTGCAGATCACAATGTCATCTGCAAACATCATATTCCAAGGAGCGTCCTGTCTCACCTCATCTGTTAGTCTATCCATCACCATGGCAAACAAAAAGGGGCTCAGAGCTGATCCCTGGTGCAATCCCACCTCTACACTAAAATCCCCTGTCTCTGCTACTGCACACTTCACTGCTGTCGTTCAACTGTCATGCATGTCCTGAACTATTCTGACATGCTTTTTTGCTAGTCCAAACTTCCTCATGCAGTACCACAGTTCCTCTCGAGCACACCGCCATAGGCTTTGTCTAGATCTTCAAAGACACAATGCAGCTCCTTAATCTTCTATGCTTGACCTGTTAAGAATTTAATTGATGAGACGTTTAACTGACTCGTTCGTCAATATTCTTGTTCATGGTGTAAAGACATTTGCAAACAATACACATACAGTATAACACACACATCGGTCTACGACTCAACAAAGCACTTTATGTCCCATTTTACTTTCATAGGAGCAAATGTATTCATTTTACTAGCAGAAATCTGAGTCTTTGGCCTTCACAAGATCAGAAAATGCCAAAGTCGATAAGTTGTGAGGGTGTTTTCTTTGACAGTGAAGCAAATCCCAGCTGGCACGGCAAAGTTACATACATTCAGAATGCAAAGTAGCTGCAAAGCTCCAATGTTGGCAGCGGTGTTGATGAGGGATGAGTGCATTGTGTGCCTCTTTTTGGTGTGTGCTGGCTGAGACCAGTATCAGAGTGAATTTTATCCCTCAGAAGAAGAGGGAAAAAGTGAAAACAAGGTTTCAGAGAGAGCCAGCGCTCCTGGGAAGAACCTCAAAACACGCAACAACAAAGATTTATGCTCTACGCCTACAGGTCACTTTTATATTGCTATGCTGTGCAACCACTCTGGTAAATATGGATGCAAGAAGCTAAGAAAACACAGATTTCCTTTAATACTATCAACTTCATGCGTGTGCCAAGCAAAAAAAATGAATCAAAGGCATTAATTAATTATTCCAGCAATGATTAAATTCTCCACCTGTTTAGTTGCTGTTTTGTTTTGGGGGCAGTGGGCAATATTGTTGCCATCACAGCAACAAGGCCCTGGGTTCAAACTCGGTTCAGGACCTGGGACTTTTCCTGTGTGGATTGCAATGTTCTCCCTGTGAGAACCTGGGTTCTATCCAGATTTTCCGGCTTCCTCCCACCAACGCAAGTGTTCAATAAAGGTTAATCAATTACTATAAATTGTGCATCGGCCTGTTGTGGGGCTGTATGGGGCTGTGTTGACCTGGCGACGTGCTCAGGGTGTACCCTGACTCTTGCCTAACACCAGCTTGTACAGGCTCAAACCTCTGACCCTACAAAGGCTAAGTGGCTACAAATGGATGGGTGACTTCCCTTCACCTCAAAACTAAATTGATTTCCTATTAACAGACTAAATACTGTTTACATTTTTACATATTACATTTAAAGTAACTTTGAGAGTAAGAGTATCTAATTTCAAAATATTCTATAAAAATGATCATTGCAGCTCTTGCTCGAAGCTTCATAAATATCTTTACGGTTCTGCATTCCTAATGAGAGCTCAGTCCATTTATCTGGAATTTTATCATGAAAGGCATTTTATCATGAAATAAATGAAGCACAAACTCTCTTAATTCTAAGAACTGAGCTTAACTTATTTCTGGAGCAGTGGAACCTTTTTACCGTTGTTGTTAATGTTCTTATATTCTCCTCTGATATCTGAACAGAGAGGATGCTCCACCTCCCGGGAGCCGCCCAATCAGTCGCTACATGAGCCAGAGCACCAATCAACACCCAGATGTTACTTACTGCCAGGTGGGCAGGAGTGAAAGGAGGACTTCCAATGAAGGAAGCAGGTTCCCTCCAGCACCGAACCACGGACTCAGATGAACATGAAATGGACGTAGTCTAATCATCTTGACAAGCTGAAGTGAAAGGTTTTTATCTCTAATTGTAATTGTGTTTTTTAAGATCCAGAAAGGGCCACTTGAACAAATGAAATCCAAATCCATGAAGTGTGGTAATTGTTCATGTCAATTATTGAGCTCATTATTTCTTTTCTTGCCAGATAATGTAGAATTGAAGTCTCTCAGGCCGTAGACTCAACGTACTTGTAAACCGTGTTTAAAAATTGTAATTATTCTAGAAGTTTGGCATTTTATAAAAGGAAATTGAAGGAAACAATATTTTCTGTATTTTCTTTTGCAACTTTAACCAAGTTAGGGTTCCCAACTTTAGCTGAAGCTTGGGGCAATAAAATAAATTACCCTCTGCGGTGTTTGATTTGAGAACAATTTGAACGATTTGAGCTGATTATAATGTCATTCATTTATATCTTGAATCAGCTATTGGTTAAACAGTGACATAATATCCCACCTGATCAGGGTGATTTCTCCAAACCCTGAACTTCGGACAGACAGAAGACCAACAGGAAAAGCAGATATTCAGCACAGATGATTTTACATGTGTCACATATTTTACACATATTACTGGTACCATCCATATTTAATATGCACAAATATTGATAATTTATGCAATTTATTGCAACTATGAGTATTAGTAATTGTAATGTTTTGTTGTGTGTTGTCAAAATAATTGAGTCTCAAATTTAAACCAAAAGAGAAATATTTATTTCATAGACCTCATTTGGAAATACTCAACCATTGGAAATTTCTTTTACACTAGTAAGTACTTTTTCTTTTCTGGGATGTATGGACAGAAGTCGAAATATCAATAGCCACATGCGAGTTTTTGTCCACTACATAAACAGCGACTAAATCTTCTCCCCGTTCTGGATGACATGGAGGCCTCCTCTAAATTTCCCTGTCACAATAGTAGGACTTTGAGATTTGTCAGATATTGCAAAAAAAACAAACATGTCAGACAGTCAAAAGTTTAGAAACTAAACACACCAGCATCTTCTGCAAGTCTTTGTGAACCAGCCAGAGCTGAAGTGCTCAGTGATTTCACTTCTCTTCTCAATGAAGAGTGTGAATTGATTTATTATTTACCAATCTGAGGCAAACAAACTCCTTTGTAGAATTTCATTTTTAATAAATAATTTCTTATGTTTGCCACTTTGGTGCACAGTGAATCATTTAATTCCTAAAAAAAACAAAACAAAAAAAACATTGTAGTTGCTGAGAAACATATCAGTACTAACAGCAGGTTAAAATTGTGTCAATAAATTCTTTATGGCATTACTAGAATTAAAAGCAAACACTGAGCACTGAACCCCTAGAAACTCACAAAACAAGTTGAGGGCTCATGTTCACGTTCATTTTGACACCTAGCCTTCCTTCAGATTCGTTATCTTCTGACATTATTTTCAGCAGACTGCACAGCACCAAAATAGATTTCACACATGGGGTATAAAAAACAAACAAGTGGACAACATCAAGAGAAAAAAAAATACTCCTGTCACCTGATCAGCTGTAAGAAAAATAAGGCAAGGTACAAAAAATCATGACAATCAATTGATCGCCGCGCAGACATTAAAACATGGCTGAATTTGGCTTCAGATAAACAAAAAATGTTGGTCCAGTTTGCGAGATTTAAAAAAATAAAATAAAATCATTCTGTGCAAAAAAACAAAAACAAAAAGTAGACACTGACATCATGAACACTGAGTGTGAAGTTGATGTTTCAGTTTTGTATCCGTCCATTTGTATCCATAGACCAATGTGAGCTAGAAAACCCTCCAATTGTCTGTGTGAGTCCATCCAGTCACCCCAGTCACCCAAGTCGTCCACAGTATGTGGTAGAAGTGCCTTTCCTCTGCTTTTGCGTGTGGAAGAGCTGCCCTTCTGGGGGTGGTAATATCCTTTACTGGCTACTGCTGAGGTTCAGAAAGACCATTCTTCAAAGGCACCATACTGCACATTGGTCTGTGCTTGTGTGTGTGTGTATGTTTGTGTGTTTGGGTCACACACACGGGCACACGCATACATGGAGACGTAAAGCCAGCCAGCAAAGTCTATTCCCTCCACTCGTGTAAACCCCACAAGGCATCGCCATGACAACTAAGGCAAAATCTCAACATGAAAACGGAGCATTCGTCAATTTTCAATTTTTTTTACTTTCTGTTTTCTCATCTGATTCCTTGCTGTTGTTAAAATCAACTTCCCCACAATAACCTTAGCAATGATAATAATCTCTATTCAATAAATTATCTGTACTGTACAATTATTTCACCACATATAGACCTGCAACAACAGGGGAGCCTCTTTCCATGTAAAGCTATCGAGTCGCTGCCTGCTGCGTCCTCCGTTCAATATCGGCAGAGCAAGCAGAGGATGGCAGACAGTTTGCTCTTCTTTCCTGTGCAGAAATTAAAACAGAATTCTCCTCCCAAATAAAAGAAAAGCTGATGCATAATTGAACATAAAGAAATGGAGTAGAGACACTGGAGTGGGAATGAGTATGCAGTAAAAATTACGGGGAAAAAAGGCTGTTTTAGTCCCCATGTGGTTTCCTGGAGAGAGTGGATCATTTTCTCTGAGGACAGCAGATAGATGGTTCCTGATTTAAACAGAGGCAGGCTGGCAAATGTCCGTGCTTTACTGCACCCCCTCTTCATCCACATAGGTTGAAGGAAACCATCCGATCTGAAACGTGAAACAGTAATCAGTGACATGAACTGAAGTGCAAGCTATGCATTTTCATATTTCAAAAGCTTGCACAGCCACATATCAGCCTCTTCGACATGGCTTGTTCTAGAGGAGGAGGGGGGGGGGGGGTGTTGCATCTTTAATGTGCCTCACAATTCCATATTAGTGAGTTATTGATAGCTCGATGGGCGGGTCAATACCCTTCCAGTGACAATGATCACGACGACGCTGACAACAATGTCAGATAAAAATGAGTTGGCCTGCGAGGAGCTATGGGATTTAAAACGGCAGCTAGGCGCTATTAGTAACTAGTTAATAACCATCTCGACAGGTGACAGGAAATCGGTAGTTGACCGTAATTTTTTTCTAGGAGTAAAAGAAAAAGATATTTCGTAAAGGTGAGGGCCTTTACCGATTTTACTACACAAGTCTAAAACGATTTAGTATTTAGGTACTCTATCTCAAATGTACGGAACTCATGTGGGCACCTTTAACAACACCACATTTAAACCAATAATTTAAAAAAAGTCTCCAAAAAATAGTTGAAAGTGAAAATGAAAATCATGGATGATGGGAAACGTGCCAGTTTAATGGGTTGGCACTAAATCTGAAAGTGATGTCAGCTTTTTTTTTTTTCTTGAAGATATGTTCCCCATTACGCTGTAAATTTGACACCGTTAATGTGCTACTTCCAAGCCAGAATGAGGATCTTCACTTAGTATATATTGGCTCGCATTCTGGCTAAATTGAGCTGGAGTGCGTTGTGGAGGTACTGTAGCTCCAAATCTGATTTTATGTAGCCATAATGCTTTTCGTTCATTAAGGGAACGACTTGCATGCCGTCATCTTTGTCCCATCTTAAGGATGTCTGATCAAATGACATCATCAGGGTGCTTCAAATGGATATCGGCCTTTGTGTCCATCCAGTTTCTGTGTTTTGACTTTGTTATATTTTTAAAATATTTTTTAATTTAAACTTTTCCCTGAGTCTCGACGTTCGGCTCGTGACGCGTGACACTTTCCCGTAAATGAACAGGCTTTCGTGGTTCACTCACTCGTCCGTTGGCCTCTCCTTTCCACCATCCCTGGTCTCCACCGATCTTGCTGTAGATTTTGACGCTGTCTCCTTCTCGCAGCGACAGCTCCCTCATGTCTCGTGCTGCAAAGTTATACCTGGCCACGGCTGTGCTGACCGCCCTTGGAGTGAACACTGCCATGACAGAAACAACGAGAAACTTAGTCTCATCACATTGTGCAGACAACTTTGCATATAATACAACTATTCATCATTGGTGTTGGGTTCAGAAGAGAAAAAAAAGACTGCAAAATACTGGACATAGTAGTAGTACTACTAAAATTGTGAACAACAGTCAAAGTGACAGTTTAGTCACTTAATGCCGAATGAGCATGAAGAGAAGGGGGAAATCCGTTCACTCTGAAGAAGAAACTTGGCTTTTCTTTCTTGAGTTAATGAGGGCGAGTGAGCCTGAGAACTAAACCATTCTCATTAAAGAAAAGAGCACTGTGGAAAAGAAGCAGCGAGGTAGAGGACACGGATCCTTATAATGACATATGCAGACAGTCAGGTACAGGATGATGATGACCTGGGGGAGTAAGGAAGAAGAGTACCTGACCAAAAGGGAGCTGAGCTCTGAGAGGAAAAGTTGAGGCCCTGTGGACTGAGGAAGGAGAAGTTGTAGGAGGCGCAGGTGGCTGCTGAGAGAATAAGAGCAAGAGAAAGAGGCAGAGTGAAGCTGGAAGGTGTTTTGAGGCAAGTGCATGCAGAGCTGGAACCAGAGAAGCAAGTTAGTAGAAGCAGCAGCATTGACGTGTTGTGCCTCAAAGTCGGGGGTGGTGTCAGCTTTTTTTTTAAGATTGCTAATCTCCACATTTAAGTGCCTCAGTGTACGATGGGGAACAGGAAGTAGCTCAAAAGTTTTAAGGATCCTCATAGATTCATGAGATTCATACCCTGTTTCAAAGGCTTAAAGACACCGTGTTTAATTACCTCGCTGTCGGCAATAACTTTATAGCTACATGTGGACGTCTGTCACACTGTCACTGTGTGGAAAATGAATTAAAGAAGGTCAGTCAAGCTCTGTATAGTTTCACTCACAGTGTGAGCTCTGCCAAAAGCATAACTTTTAATGAGAATGGAAGAAGCAGATGCCACTGACCAAGGCTAATGCCGTGCTTGAACACTGACTATAACGCTGTATGTCCACAGGTGCGAGCTAATTAGAATAGAGCTCTCGTAAGTCCATTTCAGCAATAGTGCGCCTGCATCAAAAGAAATCCGAAATGCGTACGCTCGAAAGCAGCGAGAGCTGCAATCGATGCCAGAGGCTCCATTCTCTCCATTCATTTTCTGATTCAGTGCAAACAAAAGGAAAACGACCATGCTGTTGTGGCCGCTTCCACTTGTAGATCGAACACAGGTGGGCAAACGCAGGACAGGAGCAGGCACGGACCCGGAGTCGGTATTGATACAGTCTAATGAACAGATGGCTCACTATTCCGACAGCTAGTCAACACAGCGCCAAATCTGATGAAGTCCCTATTTGTCTTTGTCAACACTATGCTGTTAGCTTTCTGTCCTGCCCTTTCCCCCTCTGGGTTTTTCTCTTTTCTCTGAGTCCAGAGAGTCGATATTCTGGACAAGCGGGCTGACAAAGTGTCTCATTCATTTAACCCTCGCATGCTGCGTCTGCGGCAAAAGCGGCGAGGGATTCAATCTCTGAATATGACCAGCATGATATAAGAGTACTACAGTGAAATTAGTGTTTACATGACTGGACCAATCATTCATTCACATGTCAAGATGTCTAGTCAACCAACACCAACTGCTTCAAAGCTTGGCCAGCTTGGCCAACTGGGCATATTTTCTGTTGCCCTCAGAAGTTGCGCTACGGATGTGCTTCACCTTGACTCTGTTAATTCTTTGGCCATCAAATCGTAAATGCGACACATCAAGCAACAACAGCACTGACTGGATATACGGTAATAGTTTCGATATTGTGTAATGCACTTGCAAAGACAGAGAAGAAGACCATAATATATGGAAAGTAAAATGCTTCATTAAATCCACTGTTGTCATTCAATGTTTAGTATCATTCATGTTCCTGCAGGGCAACTGCTTTAAAAAAAAAAAAAAAATCAAGAGGAGGATGGAACATCTGAACGGCTTACCAGGCGAGCGGGTGCTGGCCCGTGTTAGCGAGCGTTCTCTTGACTTGTAGGGGTGTCTCAATGTGGTGTCTAATAACTTGAAGCTTTCTTTCAGTGAATGGGACTGATAGTACTCCACCAGCTCCTGCAGAAATATGCAGTACAGAAGGACACAAATGGGATCGGTTTGTTGTTTTCGACAGGTAATCTGTGTTGTCAGTGACTTACCAAAAGACTCTCGAACTTCTTGGCCTCAGTGATGTGAATCCAGCTGTCTTTTTCAATGACTTTGATGTGTTTTACTTCGTCATTAAATCTGCAACCCCCCCCCCAAAAAAAAAAAATACCAAAGGAAGAGAACGTCAAGTATGAATCTAAAATTGTTTACAATTTGCAGTAACTCATTGTTGGCTTGGTTTCGTTGCACGAGGCAGAAAGAGTCTACGTGCACCATGTTGGTCTGCAGGGGAACCACAAAATAGCGATGAGCGTATCCATCATTGATAACATTTTGATTAATACTGTCATCTCCCAATGAATAAGCACCCAGTGAATTATTGATTCATGTCACTGTAACTTTATTAATGTTCCTATTCATCACCATGTTTCCTGACTGGTGACCGGAGCCTAGCAAGAGCGCACCTACCGCATTGCTACATGGCGTCTCGCAAAACAACAGACACTGCACTTAAACAAGCCTCCTCATTGATTCTCTGACTAGTGGGCAGCTTCTGCAGCAACAGTCAGGTTCCTCAGATTATATGTTGGCCAGGACAGTTATGCACCTTCAACCTTTGAAGAAAGGGCACCAGGGAAAGCCCTTATCCCAGGAATTGTGCAGGCGGGTTGACAATGTAGCATGCTGTACATTAATCATGCAAACACATTACTAGAGTGTGACAATCATGAGCAGTGCTTAATAATGACAAATGTATGTGTTTATGTGCATCAAAACTTCCCTAGTACCTATTCATCTTAAATGCCATCTATATAAAATATTTTAAAGCCTCAAATAATCTTAATTTAAACATTCTTCAAGTCAAGTTAGGCACTATAATAAACATTAAAAGACAAAAAATAGCAAATTGTTTTCCCCCAGTCTATCACTATGTGACACCTCCAGCGTGAGCTCTTAAATCATTTCTCTTAAAGTTCTATTCTCTGAGAAGAAATGCAGAAAATAACAGGATTATAAAAAGCAATTACAGGGTGGCATTTGGCCAGAATGATGGCAGAAAAAAAGCTCAAAGGGACATCCTGCGAGTATTTCTATTTCGCATGTGGGGATGAAAATGAAACGCTTCCCTGGAGACGTTTCTCTCCTGTAAGACGCGAAACTCACTTGATGCTGATGGCGAACCTCTCGGCCTCAGCCGTCCGCTCTCTGATAAGGTAGGTCCCGCTGCTGTGGGATTTTAAAAGGTTGTCAGCCTGCTGGCGCTCCATGTTCCCTGCAAACCTGCAAAGCAGCAGAGTCAGCGCTGCGACCTCTGGTGTAACAGAATGGAAGCACACATTCAGTATCAAACATGTAACTGATCTTCAGCTTCAAGCTGTGTTTGAGGTGTTATCTTTAATCCATCTCGTCCAGGAAGAAATACTGTAATACTGCTTCAAGGACGATGACCTCAGGGTGTCCACTCAATAAATGCTCTTACCATGGATAACCATAGTAGTCTGCTTCTCTCGAGGACTGCCGACTTGATAATGACTGGAAAGGCTGTCACAGTAGATACCAAATGTTAAACAAAAACTCAAACGGAAAAAGCACAAGTGCAGAGGTAGATCATTGGATGCTCCTAAAATGCACACGTGCTGCACATCTGAATGGGACACTTTACCTTTGGGTCCAAATAGGGCTTGACGCATGTACTGGGGAAGAAGCCACTCTTCTGTGTTTGCATCAGCTTCCCCTGCAACACGGCCATACGAAGTAAATATTTGCACCCTGAGAAGGTGCTTCCTCTAAGATTAACAGATGTATTGTTGGAATGAAAAGGGGAAAAAAAATCAATTTAATCGAATATTGTCAGTGTGGGAACAACAAAGTCATAAATTGCGCACAGCTTTAACAAGAAATATTGCAGTAAAGAAAAAAGAGTACGGAATGTAATTTGCTTTTGCATAGAGGAGGAATGAAAGACCAAACTGCTAAATTCATCAAGAAGTAACAGTTAAAAACTGACACTTAGTGATGTCTGACATGACAGTCGGATGGATGGACTGAAAGAAGAACAACGTTGCCCACTAATCTTCAGCAGCTTATTTGTCTTCCTGGCACTGAAGAGAAGCTTTTGCCATGTGTTGTGCCTCCATTGCACAATGCAATGAACACGTCTGTCATGTTCACCCATCGAGGCATTCACTGTCTGCTCCCAGAAGCAACCGATGTTTAAACACACCACGCCAATAAAGCAATAAAGCCGTGCCTGAGTCTCAATCACGGTTCCAGAAGTTTAGTAACTTTGGGGAAAGCAAAATATAAAAGAAGCAGAAGCAGTTCAAGACGGGGAACTGGAGTTGGTGATTCAGCAGTGTCAAAAGTCGGTGCTGTCGGAGCGTCTTTGATCTAATTTGTCGTGGAGGATCCTCTGGATTTGCAGGTATTTTGCTCGACTACGATTGGTAAAGATGAAAAGAAGCCTTTGCTCTCAGTAATCTGAAGAAGGACTGCTTCAGTAGTGTCAGACTGAAAAAATAAAAGACTTGACGGGTGCGTCGGAAGGCAACTCGAATAAAAACAAAAACTCTCCTTCATGAGTTCGCTGATGCAAAGCGAGTACTTTGAGTGAATAAATGTGGAGTAATTGGATTTTGTTTGGCAGAACCTCAGAAGGATTCTACGTTTATTTCCCAAATATGCTGATACAGAGTGTGGAAATAGTCTCCAGCTCTACAGGATGATAGATAATCCCTCCATCTGTATGCACTGGTGGTGTTTAAACTGTATCCCGCCTGAAAATGCTAAAACCTTGAAACATTATTTAAAGAAATGATCATGTGTCACGACATTCTGTCACGACAGCCAGCTTAGCATACGTGTTGGAGCCTTGTTCTGTCCAAAGCCTTGTCATCATTCCGTCCATTCGTTTTAAATTAGATGCCCTTCAAATAACCTCAATAATCAAGTCTACCTACGGGTACAAATAAAGTGACCTTGACCTTGACCTTAGTAAGCCGAAAGTAGCCGGTTCATTTCAAGTCCAATAAAAGAAGTTCTCTTTTGCTGGCGTAAGTAGCCAAAATCATCCGCCTTCAGAACAACATTCACACTTCGCATCACGTCAGACAGGGGTGACCGACGGCCGTACCTCCCACCATGCGGTGTCCGGATCCCCCTTCAGCAGCTCAATAAAATCTCCTGTTTGAAAGGAAAGAGGCGCCTTCCCCGGAGGTGCCGGCGTGCCGTGATAGTTCCTCACTGCCACCATCTTGGGACCTTGAAACACAAGCAGGCCTTTGCAGTTAGGAACAGAAGAGGTGACGGGAGTAACACGTGGGGTTGATGATGAGAGATGAAAGAGGAAGAGACCCAGCATTAAATTTCACTTTGTCTGCTCTTGGGTTTCTTAGTGAATCAGAACAGTGCACGATTTCAATATTACAGAATGTAACCTTATTTTAAAGATCTTTAAATAATTTGGGGGCACAGAATCTGTGTGTGTGACATTGTTGTGGTTGATGTATTCTAGCTCTTTCCACTAGATGGCAGGAGAGAGCTGTGCGTCGTTTGAGACTGGTTCCATAATAGCAGAGAGAATATCCAGCTTCTTAAAGTATTCCCCTCCCATGTGAATAAGTGACCGGACGTACGCTTACCTGAAGATATTCCAGGCTCCTGGAAAGGAGAAGCAACAAAAGTAATTATTTACAGCATGTAGATGAAGGGGAATCATAACTAAAGAAGGAAAATCAGGTTATGATGACGGTGAGTATTTTGACTGGCAGAGGATTTACTTACCAAATCATGGGGATCTGAAAAAAAAGATGGGAAAACTGTGAAGTTTAGAGTTAGAAATCATGCCAGGTCATATCTGAGCATTTAATATTACAATTCTAATGATATGCACTAATGGGCTTCATGTTTTTATGTCATGTAAAAAAAAAGATGGAAATTCAGCTTGTTTGATTATATTTTGGCTTCATCCTATTGGTAAAGTATTAAATTAGTGGAAGTGAAGCAGACATGGGTAAAAGTGAAGGAGCCAAAGTACACAGTGACAGGAAGCTGGATTTACTTCTTAGAACTTGACCCACGTTAATTATTCCGATTCCCAACCACATTTCTTTCACCATTTCTCCCTGAATGGGTGCAATATGTAGGTGTTATTTATTTTACAAAAATGATGGTGATGCGTTTATCAGAGCCAATCTCTGAAAATCTCTGCAGACTAAAATCGCCAGTGAACAGGATTGTTCAGAGGTTTAGAACAAAAAGCGACACAGATGACAACGTTGTGGAAACACAGTTCAGCACTTCTTCTTCTTCTTCTAGATTAGAGGAAACACCTACTGATTCTACAGATGGTGATGACTTCCAGACACTCTTTGTGTGCTCCTGTTCCACAGCGAGAGCAGTAGTAGCCCTGATAGAAGATTCCCCTAGAGGGCACACACACACACACACACACACACATTAAGACAGGAAGTGTCCCGGACACAAATGAACTCACTGTCCGTCTGACATACAAGGACACTTGTGGTCACACATTTCCCCTAAAATCACAGCATCGACTCCTGAGCTGAGTGTGTTCTGGAGGGTGTAAAGCTGCATGCATTTGCACCACTGCCCTGTTGAATAGCGAGTTCCATAAATCACAACGGGCCCTGCGGGTCTAAGCGGGCGGTGACAACGCTGGACGCTGCCGCCACTGGCTTCGGAGAATTTAGCTCAACCAAACCATGAAATGTGTAGGTCAATACACAAAATAGAGTTCAGCCTGCTGGCTGTTAAAGAGGAGAAAGTGGTGAGTCAGCAATTCGGGTTGTCTCCCACTGCAGTTATAGCAGGGGAGGAAGTGCACTCTGGGAGACCCTGGGTGGTGCTGGGAAAAGAAATGCTTAAATATATCATGAAACGGCCTCGATTGCAACAGAGATTGAATTCACAACAATGTTATCTCCTGGTTTTAGCAGCTTCTGACATGTTCGACTTTGAAAGACAATACTTTCAATCATTTTTCGTTGTTGCATTTAATTGTGCATTGTCATGCTCAACTACTGTTGCATGCCAGATAGAAAGTAATCCACTTTATCACACAATATATCTGCTATGTGTGCCGCGTTTTACAATCATGTAAGGTCAGAGGAACGCAGCTCAATAAACAAAACGCAAAGAATTTCAAATGTGACGAGCAGCAGTTCACGCTCGGGCCACGTTCAATCATCTTTTATGTCACGGAAAAGATTTGCTCCTGGGGCCAGACTGTTAGCCTCCGTGTACAAAAAAAAAAGCCAAAACCTTACTCAAACTGATAAATGAATATAAATATGTACTTGCTTTCTCCTCTAAAAGGTTCAAATGTTACTTCTTTGTTTATTTTCAATGTATGCACATTTGAATAGCATTAATATGTTATTATTAGTTATTAAGAAATCATTCATTTGAAATTTTGGCAGATAAAGCTTGATTCACTCCTGAAAAGTGCTGGAAGGCTTTGAGTGAAATCTGCAGGGCAGTATTTCCGAGAGACTCTTTACAACGTGTTCTTGTTATTTTGACATTCTTTGACTTTAACGTTTAGTGACGTGTGGCGATGACTCTGGTCGCGAGAGACTGGAATACGGAATCTGCTTCTTCCACCACAGCAGCGATCCCAATGTCATTGTGGAATTTAACAAAAGTCATGTCTTCTGAAATAGTACAAATACACCAAATATTTTCAGGCACTTGAAACATTTGCATTCTTATTTTATTTTGGAGCATCAAATAGGCAGTTCTGCACGTCACCACTGGGGCTGTCGGTGAAGGTTACCTCAGGAGCATCTTGCAGGCTCGGCAGTTCGTGTTCTTATCAAAGGTGTGCATTTGGAAGTTATGCTGATTGGCCGTCGCTCTCTCCGGTTTGATATTGGACCTGGAAGTAAATAATGAATAAGAGGAACTTACCGGACAAAGTGAGTTTCCAGGAAACTCTAGGATATTGCAAACAATCAATTCATATTCACTATACTGTGACTAAATATTCTATGCTAGAACATGCTATCCGTGTATCCATTCCCGCCTCATCACACTCACATGGCCATGTCAAACTGCTCCATCCACTTTCTCTTTGTGTCCTCTGTTTTGCAAAAGAACTGGAAACCCTGCTTCCCTTGCAGGTGGATCAGGTAGAAGCCGTACGACCACTGGGGAGAAGAAGCGAGTGAGGAACAGATGGCAGAGGGCTGATGTGGATGGAAATGACAGAGAGAGGCAGACACGCTTGTGTGATGCCTGCATGTTCAAAATATTTACCAACCATACGCTGAATATGATCGCATTTTATTCTGAAGTAATGTGTGTTCCACATGCTTTTTGCTATTTGGACCAGCATCCGATCCAAACCTAGATGACGTGCACAGCATGACACCACAAAGACACCACTGCCAAGCAGAGGATGAGGTAAATAAAGAGTTCACTTCAGCTTACCATTTTTCCACTTGACTGGTAAGCATGCAAAAAGAAAGACACCAGAGAAAGACCCAGTTACACATGCAAACATGGACAGGCATGCAGATTCGAAACAAACAACAACAAAATCCACATTAGACTGGCGGTGCGATGCACTGCAGCATGTTTTCATGAATCCTAAATGACCTTCATTTACATGGCCTTTCAAGCACGGGCGAGCAAAAATGCATGTCTGCAGCATAAAATGCACGATTTAGGTTCCCACAACTGAAATGATGGTTAATGAGTTCCTTCAGCTCAAGGGCAACATTTGCCATTCTCACAGAATGTTCTCTCATTTGCACAGTGAGTAAGGAAATGATTCTGAACCACGTCCTTTCAAAATAAAAGCATAATCCCTACCTTTTTCACGTCTCTGTTGTTCATGGGGTCGTCCGACATTTTATAGGACTGCAGCTCAATAATCTCTTTCAGCTCATAGCTGTAACCTTTTCTCTTGCAGACAATGACCACTTTATCAAACAGGAATATATACCTAAAAAGCACAGAATATGTCATTGTTGGCATTGGATAACTTTATTTCTTGTATTCTGTAGGTAGTTTTTCTGAAGACTCACCGGTCCTGTTTGGTGCGGTTGACAATCGAGCACACTTTTAGCTCACCGTCTATCTTGGGCCTCCCGTATTCTTCCAGTTTCACCTGCTGCTTCGGTCATAAGGGCATGTCGGAAGTCAATCCACTGCATACCATAACCTCTTAAATAATGACAAGCATTGCCTAACTGTGAGGATGTGGCTCCAGTGCTTACAAGATTTTCTATGGAACTTTGGAATTCGCTGATTTTCTTCAGTGTCTCATTGTCCCTCTTCACCTCGTTGATGTACATGGCCAGGTCCTGAGAGGGCAAACAATCAAGCTGTCAGCTAGAGCGCCTTCTGACAGCCGCTTTACCTTGGTAGACGTACAGCCAAGTGAGCCACAAGTGGCTGCATGGAATGGTTTGTGTCATGTTGTCTTTGGCCACTGCTATGTCATCTTTGTGAAGCACGCAGAGGAACACAAAGACATGCACAGGGTGCACCACAGACCTGCATGGCCTCCAGGGCCTCCTTGAGTTGCTGTCTCTCTGGTCGGTCAGTCGAGTGGCTCAAAAGTTCCTGCATGGGGAAGATGATAACAATGATCGACAATTATAGCATTTATTCATTGATTAAATTATAGTTCTACTGTTTATTGAAAGAGAAGGAAAAACCAGACAATTTTAGCCTGCAACATCTTCAACACAACAAATAACACTTCTATATGTGTTGTTGAAATTCATCTATTATCAGTGGGAGCGCCTTTTCTGATATGACACCAATTTGTTTGTTTGTTTGTTTGTTTATTTAACAGGGACAGTGCACATTAATAAACATTTCCTGACTTACAATTTATACGGTAACTAAAATCAAAGCACATGATACACAATTAGAGAACATTTTAAAGCATTGACTGATCAATGTTTTAAAATGATGTTGCCTCGTTTCAGGTGAGCTGAGCACCAAGTGCAACATGCAGAAACATAATATGCAGGATGAAGCAGGAGAGATGCCAGTCAATACCGAATACCGCCACGCCATTATGATCTGTGATTGCGTCCTCCCTTGGGGTGCTCGAGGGATTTATAAATGTCGAACCACAGCGTGTTTCGTGAGAAGAAGAAAAAAAGGCTTATTCATTATTATCATTATTTTAAACTATTTCGGCTGTCCACCCAGTTGGTAAATACAATGAAGGGTGTCTTAAAAAACATCAGGCAGAATCTTTTATTGTCGCCACGTGATTGCTGAAATTCCCATTTACAGCAGATATTTCGACGATGCGGGGGCATCTTGGTGGCGCTGTGCATGAACGCTTCTTAATTTGGACTTTGTGACTGTTCAAATCACAAACTTTTCAACTGATTATTCACTCAAATTTGCTGTGACAAGATTGTAGGGTTTGCTTTTTCAATTGTCAGTCATTCTTTCTCATGTCTACCAGTTTGGAGTGCACAATTCCAGTGCCTTTGCGCATTGGAAATCTTAAAAATAAATAAATCAACCATTATTATGTCTTCCTCACACCTGTGGCCGTTTCCTGTTGAGATGATTCGAAATGTCATCTTTGAAAAATGCCTCATCCCCCACACTGTAGCTCCCAATACTGCTAGCATCATAAGTTGGTGTCACACTGGGAGGGAAATATCCCCCCGCATCTTCACACCCACTGTGGCAACAACGCAAAGTCATTAAGACTCTGGTTTCCCACCAGTAGCAGTACCAATACAGCCAAGAGAGAAGTTCCTGGGCTCTATTTTACCTTCATTACTTGAACTTGTATACTAGTGACCTGCTGACTCAGCAGATCATCATGTTTTGTTGCACAAGTGCAAATATGGCACAGACAACATACTGATCCACAGCTCATAAACTTAAGATAAAATAAATGAAATATTCAAACCCTGCATGTGGAGAACGCTGCACAGATGACTGATCTGAATTAATTTCAGGAGGGCTGCAGCCATAGCACGCAAAATGTAAAGTGATTACAGCATTCAATCTAAGAGATATGATGATGATGATGATGATGATGAATATATTTATTAGATAGAATGTTAGAGCAGTACAAGTACAGTCAAACAATAGTATGTATTACAGTACAAGTACAGTGAAACATCCTGTCTAAGAGGAGCATTTCAAAAAAGCCCTTGCGGTCTTGTTTTTGTTGAAAGTCCTTCGCACATAAATCATCGTCATGTAACACTACCATTAAAAATATAAATAAATTACTCCATTGATGCAAAATAATGCAAAATATATGGAAATTCTACCCAAATCGTTCCCTTGAGCTTGACTGGCCACACACTGAAGCAGGACTTGCCAGGCTGAAGTGGTGCAAGGCCACATAATTCAGCAGTGCTTTGCTGCAAAGTTGTGGGAAGCAGTGAAATGGGGTGCATTTAATCTGATTAGTGCATGGTTGATTTGATGTCATTGTTTTTGCTGAGACTCCTGGAGAGGGTCGATTCAAACCAACAGAGACGTCGCAGCGGTCTATGTTTGCTCTTACGATCAATCACACCTGGCACAAACGTTGAGTCCATTACACAATGCATCATTAGCTCATGGTCTCATCCATAATTGAAGAGCAGTCAAATAATCACAAGCAGTAATACAGCTGGTTTTATGCATGAGTGCCAGGAGGAGATCTCCAGGGAGAAATGATGGCTTGCAGTGACAGTGATCAGAGATTGTGCTTGGAGACATTTTTAATCACAGAAAGGACCATCGGCCTCGGTGCAGATGGCAATCAATGACTGGTATGGTTATTATGCGCCGATCTTTAAAAAATAAAATTATTCTGGTTATTATGAGATGAGATAAACAAATGCTGCAAATGTCAAAATTTGAGTTGATTAAGTTCTCATTGCCAAATATGTTCCTATAATCCCTTCTACAAGGCCTCATCTTTAATTACAGCATAGAAGTCTAGCTACAGATTTATGTTGGACCTGTTGTAAAAAAGAAAAGTCAAATGATTTCAAATTACAAGCCAAAAAGTCTGGAAAAAAAAAGAATTATGAAAGAACACGTGTCACCAGGCAAATAAAACACTTGCTGCAGAGTCACTACAAATCATGAATCAATGTGGAAATACCATGTGCTGCTCTGGTGTTTATAGATAAACGCTGATATCTGACGAGTAAAAATGTTCTGGTTCTTGTCATCTGTCTTTTACTTGGACATCGCCACAGAAAAACACTGCGGGGTTTCTGTCAATAATTCGATACCTTTTTTTTTTTATGAAACCTGACCTCTATTGAGACACATTCTAATCCTGTATAAATCAAGCTGCACTCCGCTTTTCATGCATGACTTTCAAGACTAAATGGAGATATTTTCTACTCTATCCCGCTTCGATTAATACTTTAGAATATGTACAACATCTTTACCACGGACATTCAGAGACTTCTACAGCATCTTCTAATATACGCACATGTGTTTTTTTGTGATACTACTTCATGTGAAAATGATGCTGAAGCTGCAGTGGTTGTGAGGCGGCCTCCTACCTTCAGTAGTAGGTGATACTTTAGCACCCTCTGCATGGGAACCACCAGAAGATCCTGCAGCTTGAACTTCCCCTCCTGCACCTTCATGGTACATTCCTGCGCAGCAGCAAATGAAACAGGAAAATGATTATGCCTCACATATAACAAGCCTTCATTCATCCTGCGTTAATTCATTTCGCCTCATTGCATTGCTGTGATTCCTGCCACACATTAGTGAGGCAGCCTTTAACAAGGATGGATTATTCTACCAGGGACAAAAGCTCTGCTTGTACCAGCCGGCCTGCATGCTGACTAGGAAATTCTGACAGCTGAATACATTTTTAAAAAATTCTGCATTGGCTCCATAGGAAAATAAAAATGTTTACAGGCGTAATATGAGGTTCTTTCAGAGCGGTTCGTACTGTTGCGTCTTTATTCAGTTCTTATATCCATTCATGGTTATATTTGTTTATGAAATATGGATTTTGTGAAAAAAGACACATTTTTCTTTCATCTCTGTGCCAACCATCTGAGATGTAATCATGTTTAAGGGTGTGAGCTGCAGTCTCATAAATAAAATATATGCAAGACAGGACACAGTCAGTCTTACTCAGCTCGACTCTGTACACAATAGTCGCCTCTATGAATGTTACGACATTGAATCGCATTCATTCTAACAAAACATTAAGAAGTACAGAGCTCTCAAGGCATTTATTTTATTTTAGAAGTTATTGCTTAGGTGGTTAAAGCGCCCATCTAGTAAACAGGAGGGTGTGGGTTAGACTCCCAGCAGTGTCTCACTTATGGTGGCGGTGTGATTAGCGGTTCGAATCCTAGCGGATTTCATATGTTCTCCCCGCGTGAGTTTTCTCCAGGTTCTCCGGTTTCCTCCCACCTCCCAAAACATCACCCGATTTGTGTGAGTGTGTGCGTGCGTGGTTGTCTGTCTCTGTGTGGCGCTGGCGACACATTCGGGGTGTACCCCGCCACTCGCCCACAGCAAGCTGACACAGGCTCCAAGCAACTCCCGTGACCCGTAAAGCGGTAGAAGATGAATGGATGAATAATGAATAGTATATTTTACTTTCATTCATTTGTTGTGACGTTTAAACAAATGCCAGATCGCTGCAGCGTTTGTTTCATCTGTGCGTTGCTCATGGACTTGGTTATAATATTTTGATTGAGAGCTGTCTCGCCCGAAAGATTCTTCAGCAATGTTTTCTGCATCGCACGCACTGACATCTACACGGGTAGTCATCACGTCATAAACCTTCCATCAAGAGTTAAATGGTAGATTGTCTCAATAAGTCCATTGATGAACCTTCTCCGCTCACATATCTTCATTTATTTTTACCGAAAGGCACTAGATCGGTAGTTCTTGGTTTGTATGGTGAAGAACATTACCTCTACTGTAATTTTGACATCCTCTCGTGTTGCTATTAACTCATCCAGTGTCTTCTGGGCGATTTCCATATGGCTGCAGTACAGGCCATAGATCAGCAACCTGGTGAGAGACACAGGAAGGGTTGTTCATTGGGCGTGTTCACATTGTGCCTCTGCTATATTAGGAAATACATTATGCTAAGTTGTACGTGAAGGTGCTCTATTACAGCAGAAGAGTGTTTCCCTAAAGGTAAAAGCAATCTGAGGAAGAACCAAATTTGTTCTATAAATCTTAAGTATTAAAAAAACCAAGTAGTCTCCTGCTTACTGATTCGATCTCTAAGACATTGACTCCATTCACACCCTCTGCAGCAGAACACATCTTACGAATGCACCAGCGCCAAGTAATGCACCCATTAATGTCAGCCAAGACAAAGCATTTTGATCCAGATTTGTATCTCCTGTGCCATCTGTGTGAGAATCTAAAACAAAATGAGGCTAAATGAGAACTAAAATAAGAACCTGAATACACACAGAAATAAGAACCTGAACACACGTTTAATGATATACGTGAATAACCTAAATAAATAATCACGAGATGATTCTGATTGAAGGGCAGTCCGAAGGGTCGTCATCCTCTCAGCTTTATGCCACCCACTTCACAGATACTCTTATCGGCACGCAAGGGAAAAAAGTTTAGTTATTTTATATCGGAAAAAATGTATTTGAGTTACGAGCTCAGTCCAGGAACGACTTATACTCGTATGTCAAGGTATTAATTACTCTGTGTATACTGTATATGCATTATTATTATTGTTTAAAGTGGAATTTCTATCAAATTCGTCGGGTGATCATGATCTGGTCGACTGAGCTCAACCACTCGACTTTCATTGGATCCCAGGAAGATGCTTGGTTACACCCCCTGCAGTGAGACACCCACCCTCTGAACTGGATCACGACTAATAAGCCCCTAATTAAGACTTGAACATGAGAAGAAGAGACAGCTCCTCTTAGCGCCCATCTAACCCTTCTGAATGACAAAAGGACAGAGATTAATTGGTCTTTGATCAATGATGAAAAAGCAGGAAAGATCTGAAAAAGGTTTTGAACTCTAAGTTAGTTCTGAGAACCAATGTGGCACGAAGGTCTTTGTTAAGAGACTCCTTTATAACACGAAAGATCTTCTGGTATGAATATAAGAATTACGGCAGTGTTGAGCTAAATCAATATTTAAAGAGATATCAAAGGGAAAAGAATGAAGATGATTCAAATGTCATGCTTTTATTGGTCACATACTCAATGTACTGCTTCACTGTGCAGTGAAATACCACTTTGCCCCATCTGGTACCATACTTTTCACATAATATCTAATATAAAAATACAACACTATATATATAGGTCCTGCTATGTGTTGCCATCTCCTTCGGGCTGTAGCCTGCCTTCCGCCCATCGGCTCCAGCAGATTTGCGACTCGCAAGGTGGGTAAGTGGATGCGATTTTCTCGCCTAAAAAGAATATTGATGGATTCTATATTATATATATAGAAAGTCTACAGATGCTGCCATGTGTCTGGTGAATATCAGAGTCGTGACAATATTAACCCTAATTAGCCTCGATTATAAGTAAATGGGAAAATCAAGATTTTATTTATTTGTTTACCGGTATTTTATTGTATATTTTGTATCCACGGATATCTGAATGCCATTCCAAATACAATGGAATCAGAGCTAGACCAAGCCCCATCTTCAGATTTTTTTTAACTCAAGATCCATCAAGCAGTTTTTCCGTAATCCTGCTACGAAACAGACAAATGGCGTCAAATGACAGATATTAATGGAGCAGACTCGTTATCTGAAGTTCTGTCTACCTAAAATCCTGGTTGGTCCTCATTAAGGATTCAGACAGCCTGAGGATAGGAGCTCCTCTTCAGCTTAACTGTCTCATAAGAAGCCATTCTGATGGCTTAATCCTTTATGACTCTAACAACTCCTGGTATAAATGCCTCATTGGATGCTCAACACCCGACCATGGAAAGTCCATGAGTAAAAACCCTGTGTGAATATAAAAGTATTTTTTTCAGGCACAAAAACCTACGTTCATGTAAAATAGTGTTAGAAGGGTCCAAAGATCAAATCACTCATAGTGGAGCATTAAAGGGAAATGCTGTTTGTTTGGATGGCACTATGTTTCTCCCTTGCTCTTGTGTGAGGAGAAATTTAGATATTCCTCTCAATTCAGAAAATGTAAATCTTTACGTAAAAGACGAGACCTAATATCCTGTACTGTTCACATCCATTTGTGCAAGCTTGCATGCTCTTTCTTTTCTGCGTTTACAGGTTCAATTCATCTTATTGACTTGAAAATTAAAGGTAAATATTTCGCCAATGAAAAAGAAGTTTGCAAACAGTTGCAAAAAAAGGAAAAGCGCAGAGACTTCCAAATAAGTTTTAGCCACAGTTTTCCTTTCGAGAGTTTAGCAATGCAGTAAAAATCTCTATTCTTTCTTTTATTTATTTCCTTCTTACAGCTGTGTTGGCCAGGTTCATTACGAGGATGCTGTTGTGCATGTTATTTCACAAAAAATGCAATTTTGCACAAGTGTGCCCTGGGCTTTCACCCCCTCTGCCCTGCTGGAGCCCTGCGACAGCCAACTTACCAAGGAAATCTCCAAGCAAACCAGAAGTGACGGGGTGTGGAGCGAGCTAATATACTCTGACACATGGCATTGGGACCCCCTCACCTCCACTCAATATATTCAGTGCACAGCAAATGGAGGGGAACATAGAGCAAAGCCCTCCAATAAACAGGCTTATAGGGCTGCTATGATTAGGCAATGCAAGGATATCAGGGAGCGAGATTACTCCGGAAATGAGTTTGGGAATGTCGCAAATGAGGATACCAACAAGGGTGCACTTAGGTCCCCATTTAGTTTATAGGGCTTCCGCTGAGTGCACTTTCTCATTCAGCCCAGCTCTGGCTGTTTAAGAACTGAGAAGTCGCTGAGATAAACCAGTGACATTTTTAGCGTTGGCATTCAATACAAAGGTTTCAAAGAAACAAAGCCTTCCATCGGCGCATGCAAAAATAATAATGATTAAATACAAGCACATTGTTGTAAAGGTCAGAGAGACTTACAAGCATAGATAAACACATTAATTATGCCGAGCCTCATAATGAGGAAGGTCTACGTGTCAATCACATGAACCCTGCCTTGCATGGAATCTTAACATCTAATGAGCACCACGCAGCATTTTGGAAAATGTTGCAAAAGGTAAATATTAATCATCGCCATGGCATCGTCAGATTTGTTTGGTCAAAGTTTAGAAATTAATTTGTTGCATTGCCTGTAGAATAAAGGGAACAAATACAGGTGGAGCTGATACAGAATGGGAGCAGCTCAGGGATGTAATGTTAATCAGCATGACTTCAAAGGCAGTGTTCAAAACGAGAGAGCTCAGTGAAGCACAGTGAGGTTCGTGGATGGTGAGGCTCTGACGTCACTGTCAGATTTACAACTTTGTTTTATTCTGCCCTGGTGTATGAAGCATGACCCTGTACGTGCTCGCAAGCCCCTTTCAGAGAGGCAGAGTGCCGTCTGCCTCATTTTGCACTTTTTTTTTTATCTGCGATTTTATGTGAACAGTCACATCACAAACTTAAGCAAACGACGACGTCACGCTCATAGTAAATTGTAATCCATAGCAACATGTCCAGGTACAATATCAGTGGACCTTTGGTGTTCAGTACAGGATGAAGGTCTGGGCAACAATCTTAACACAACAGTTGAAACTGATGCTTTTAATTTAGTGTCCTTCCAACTTTATGGCAAGAGTTTAGAAGTCGTGTTTTAAAAAACAATTGCACAAATCCAAGCCCAAGAAAAAGTTAGATGCTTTGTTTCTCTCTCTCTACATTACAACTGGTGCGTTTTTAATGTAACACTGGAGTGTTTATCTGGACTTTATATATAGGATTGTGTGCAAGCATTTCCATCCACAGCTCATTTGGATGAGGGTCAGATGAGCTAAATTCGGATGGCGATACAGCAGCGTTGTGCGGTTGCGTGTTCGCGAGGGAGATAGTGTGCCTGCCTCTCTGTCACATTAACTTTATGGGACATACTATACTCTTGGCTTGAGAAAGAGGCCTGCTACCTATGTAAAAGCAAAGACACACTGTAACCACCTGTTTTAGCGTAGAAAGACGAGAAGGAGGGAATAATATCTTACAGATACATGTAGTATGTGTGCAAAAATAAGTACATGCTCCCATATGCGCTGAAGCGTGAGAGTCACTCATGCAGTAATGAGGAGAGTGGCATATTCATGGTGTGCAAGGAAGCTATCATCCCTATCATTAGCATTACCGATGAAGCAGCCACATTGCACAGCAGGAAGTTGAATCACTGCTCCCCTCGGGCATTGCAAATGAGCAACATGTTGCTCAGCAGCTGAGCGATATGGAGATCAATATGAGAGAAAACTCTGATTGTCGTCACACTTCAGATGATGTCCCCGTTTGGAGGGGTTTCTAGTCCTCACTCCACAGAAATCCCATTCAGATCTATGTCTGTCAGCCCCGGTCCTGCTGTCTTTGTATTCCTATGTTTTTTAGGCTTGGTCTATTTTTAGTGCTGAGCCCTACTCCTACCTTACACATGTGACTGCATCCCCTCCCACCCCTCAAATCACATCAGAAAATTCACACACGAGCAGATGGCAGCACTGAACTTAAACACGTCAACTTACAAGGCAAAACAAACAAGGCCAGTTATTTTTAGGTTTAGGATTAGGAATAATTATATATATTTTTTTATTTGCAATTTGGGAGCAGCATGATATCAATGTCAGTAAAGAACCTGAGTTGGATTGAGAGGTGGTGAACTACAAATACAAAGAATACCATAAAGAGAATAATGCGGTCGTCAGAGGAAGGACAACTGCATCGCGCTGGAACTGTGCAAAGTCAGTCTTGAGTGGATTTACTGTTGAATTGCTCACACGCTTTCTCAGCTTTTTCCTCTGAGATGTTTTCTGTTAATCGACTTTTCTTTGGAGCGCTAATGCCAGCAATCCTCCCACTGATCTGTGGATGCACAGTTTGCTACAGCCTCCTCAGTTGCAGGGGGGGTGACAAACGCACGAGTGAATTTAAACACTGTATATGTAACATAATAAGACGAGCGTCTGTGCAGGTTCTCAGTTCATCAACTCCTTTGAAGAAGAAGTAGCCTCTTGGATGAGAAGTGAAACGTCTTCAGCCAGCGTGAAGCAAGTCAATTTGATTCTTCTTTTCTTTTTCTCTCTCTCTTCTTGCTAATAATGCTCATAACATAAATTAGAGGTTACTGACCGTTCCTTGAAGTCGAGGAAGATCTTGCCCAGACCACTTCCTCCGGTGACCATGTTCAGGTCTATGGCTCGTAGGAGGGCGAAGTGGACTTTGATCACGTCCTGAGTGAAGATCGTGATATTCATTAGAATCGAACCACAACAATGAATAATTCATTCCTTTGTAATGAGTATTAAACACAGATCGCTTAATATCTACCTTATAGTTAATGTGCATTTGAGCTCATTCCAAAATGTGCAATACAAGATGTTTCTTTAATGTTATTTTGCTATGCAAGACGATTAAATTAATGCAATTTACTTGGCATAATGTATTTTAATATGCTAAAAACTGCTAGCTAGAGGCAAAACTGGTTTCTTTCAACAAAGCTTTACTCTCTGGTTTATCCTGTCTCTCTGACGTCTTGTAAAGTATTATCAGCCCTTCAATATCGAACAAATTTAAGGATGAAAATCTTTATAAATGAATGCTAATGGTATATCTTAGAGCATTTAAGATTCCAACCACTTGCTGCAGCACTAGGTGTTTAATTTTTCATTGATTAGCTGATGCTGTGGAAGACCTGTGAGCGAGCTTGACAAGTGATTAAATGCTAATGCAGGAGTCAGCTGTGCAGTTGTGATTCTGAAAGCAGGCTGAAGTGGAGCAGATGTGCGGTTTAGTGGCTGAACGAGTGCCAAACGTTTATGAGCATCGTCTGCTAAGAGCGAGAAGCCGAGGATAAGTGTGATTGGAGAAAATTAGGAAAGAATTGACAGATAATTGACGAGTCATGTCACTTTCTGCCAACAGCATTGCAGCATTTCTATAGAAAGGCAAAGAGTAACACGGAATAATTCTTACCGGGCTACAGGAAAGTTAGCCTGTATGATCAGTGTTGTGCTTATTAAACTAGAAAAGAACTCGGAGAGCGCAAACCTCCGCCAATGAATCAGAGTTGATGTGTATTTTTAACAGATTTTTGAATCCATAAATGGAGTTTTCAATGTCAAAATGTAATAATTTTTCCTGACCTCCAGAAGACATTTGGCATGATAGTTCATATCGGACCGCTTTATGACTGTGATTTTTGGTGAGTGGGGGTGTAACCCAGGCTCATAATTACATTATATGTTTAAATAATCCTTTCCTCCTGAGACATTTGAACATCTTTGGGACTCATGTGACATAATATTTTGTTTGTTATTTTTTTATTTCATCTACAACAGGTTACAATAATCACTGCAGTTTGTAAATATTATCTTTTTTTTGTATTATTCTGTTTGCCTTGTTGTAAATATCATTATTATTTTTTTGTACTACAATACATGGTACCAACACTGAACTCAATAACTGCTTTGTGTTGTTTAATTACTGACCACCAGCTCCACGGGTCGATCCCAATATACCTTCTGATATAGCAGTTAGTTTAATAGTTCTTATGCCCAATATTAGTTATATTTATAGTCCGCCTGTCTAGTATTAGTGCTATCGAGTGCAAAGAGATGCTACAAATATAATTAATATTTTACAAGATTGGACTTTTTTGGAAAAGGCTCCATTATAAGTCAATGGGAAAATGCAGCTTTTTTTTGTGCATCCAGGCGGGCATCTGGATCACTCTCAAATGATCCGGATTTTTCCGTTTTTTTTCATAATTTCATAATTTCCATAATCCTGGTAACAAACAGACAAACACCATCAAAAACAGAACCTCCTTGGCAGAGGTAGTTACAGAAGCCCTGCATAGTGCCGGGTGGAATGGGCCTTGCTAAACTTCCCTAAGTTTCCAGAAATGTTCCCTATTTCTGTGTTAAGAATTGGGAGAGGTTGTTGCCAAAAGATTTTGAAGAAAATTTGTGTAGCGATGAGCAAAGGACAAGATGTTTATATTTTGGGGTACATTCGAGTATGGCTGGATCGTTTTATCTCCTTTTCCTCAAATATATGGCGATATCACCTCCCCGCCAAAAGAAAAACAGGATTCAGAGTCTTTCATGTGGGAATCATTTATCTGCCATGATGGAACAATGTGTATTTGTTGATAAGTCATCAACTACGGATGCTGAATGCTAATGACTCCTGATGGAAGGCTTTCATGGTAAATGAATGACATGGTGTTACTTAATTCGACATGAGGCGGATCAAAGGAGAGCGACATCATCATGACATCAATAAGAGTGTGCCATACTCTATGTTTGATGACAAGGCTGACAGCGACACATGCGTTGTTGTGCACGCTCACAAGCAGCCACATTACTTATTTCCTGATGGCGATTTCCAAAAGGGCTGAGAAATCTATCCTCTGACTGTGCTGATTTTAGCACCCTTTCAGCGCATCCTCCTCTTTCCTTATAAATTTATCATGATCCACTGCTGTTCCCTCCGACTCACAACACGAGCATCTCAGCACTCGCTGACCCTTCAACGTTGCATAAAGCTACACCCTTCATCATTGCATCCTTGCATTCATTCAGCCATCAATATTTCACTTGGCCTGTGATGCATTCAGGCGTAATGTGTATATATACAGATGTCTTCTCTTGAGCGATTACTCACCTCAAGGTTGACAAAAATTGCCTCCATGTCCTGTGGACTCAAGACTTGCTTCAATGGGATCATGTAATTCTAAACGGAAACAAGAAAAAAGGTGTGACAACTGAGGTTCCTCTTCTCTAAAATAAATGTGTGCAGAGTTGTCGCCTTGTCTTGTAAAAATATATAAATGGAGTGAGAACAAGCTCCTGGAAAGCTTTTAGCACATCTGTAAGACTTTATTTGAGGGACACACTAGTGAAAGTTAAGAGCAACAACAATAGAAATCAATAACAGGCCACCTTGTAAAAAATAAAAAATAAAAATAAAAATAATTTCACTCTGACTTTATTTCAGGATAAAAAAAAAGACAAAGTTTCTCTACGCGGCATTTCTGCTTACAGTGGAAAAAACTCGCCTGCTTTTCTAATGTTGTTTTATGGTTGTCACTTTTGATCATCATAATAATAACACATAGATCAACTAAGAAGCAACTGAGAGATGACAAGCTTTATTAACCCCATCTCAATTAAGCTAAATGAGACCTCTGATCATAGGAAGGTTATTTATTCTCATTTAGCCCCGTGTTGGTCTGACGCAGGAATCACAGGATACACATTTGGCTTAATGAAATTAGAGGAGCGGGTGATTTATAGCACCCCATCAAATTGCGAATGAAATCTGTCAATGCGGAAAGTGATGTGTTAGCAGCACTGCTCTAAACAATGCCTCATTATCGCTTTGAGAGAGATGCTGTGTGCCAGTTCATGATTCTTATTGCACACCGAAGTTGTTGTTTTACGGCTCTCTGACTTAATATTGCAGGCAGTTGTGTTGAGGAATATAATCATTGCTGTTATCTATCAGAAACATGGGAAGAAATGTACATGCCGTAATACCTTGACATACAACTATAATTTGTTCCTGGACGTAACTCAATTCACTCGTATGTCAAATTAAATGTTCCCATATAAAATAACAGAAAAAAAAAGTATTTGTTCTGGCCGTCTAAAAACACTCAAATAAACGCTAATAACAATGGGAATTATTTTTTTTATTGCTATATAGAGAAACACAAAATGATATACAGTATTACGGTAATTTAAAATGTGGTTTGATTATAAGTTTTACCTTCAAGAGTCAAGACAGATGGTAGCGCTAACAGCGGTGAGCAGCAGGAGGGAGGAAAGTGTGTGTGTGTGTGGGGGGGGTTGGACGCTATGTATAGACACTTTATTCAGTAATTGTACATTAACACGTACATGAACTTGGACATAATAGTTCTGCCTTTGGACGGCTCTGTGTTCTTGATAGCATCCTTCTGTTTGGATTGTACGTATCGTCGATGTACTCCCCTCGTACTGGCGTGGCCAAATGGTCATGTTGATGGATAATGGCATGCTTCATATCCATCATCATGCATCTATTTCTTCTCACTGCCATCCTCACCACTCGCTTTCTTTAGACCCATCACTTCTTATAAAAAATATTCGCAGAGCTTGGATCTCAAATTGATCCTCACAATGCAAAACATTGCTTGCAGACTGGCTTGTAACTCGGAATGCTCGTATGTCAAGGTATTACTGTATAATATTTATAATACTTAGAAAGTATTTTCACTAAATTGATGTCATCATAGGGCATAATGTGTGCGAGCACACATTCCTATACGTCTGTAATGTGTGGGTCTAAATTTAAAGCTCGATGGGCAGGGGTCTCCTGTGGGGGGCCCAGCCAATAATAACAACACAATCGATCAGCTCCAGTGACATTTGTGCTGCCCGATGAACCGGCCAGTAGCTGACCTTTCCATGCTGTGACGCAGCCCACAGGCCAGAAACACCAGCAACAGGTGTCAAAAGGAAATTCTGAAGGACTCAAGCGCACAAACAGGATATCACTCAAATGTAGGAACGCCTCAGCATAGTGGGACGCTCACCCTCTCAATGTCCTCCAAAGTCTTGTAGTACTTTGCTTCCGTCTCCTGGATCTCCACGAGGCAGCAGTTTCTCTTGTCATCTTCCGTCATGCCCATTTTCTGTGAAACAGATCAGTAAATAAATGCAAAAAAAACGTATGATTTTGGATTTGCTTTACATTTGAAAGTGTTTTCATATTTTCATTGGCCTTCAGGTTTCACAAATATGTGCTTCAAGTCCTTCTGTGCTGCTGTGTTTTTGAAATAATAACATTTCCCACTTCATTTAGTCATGTTGTCGAAGACACATAATTACTCATGATTTTATACACATTTGTAACTACGTCTATCGACATCTACATCTGAGGTTGACTGTAATGGATCACTTTGATTCACTACAGCAATCCATTTATTATCAATAGTGGTTTCCATGGGGGCCTGTGTTTAATATTGATTGTGTGTCCCCTTAATTGGGTTTTCACACTGTCTGGGAGTCAATGAGATTAACAGATGCTAAATCAACATCCAGAATGCAAAATGTCATGGCAATGTAAAATAATAATAATAATAATGACGAATTATTTGTATTTTTTAAAGTGTTCACACACTTTGGGGAGAAAAGGAAACATGATATGTAGTGGAGGAACGCTGTTGTCCTTCAGGCTGAACTGAACTCCACAAACATGTTACAAAGCAAGTGTATTTACATCTGATGTACATATCAAGATGTGCACATCTTGATTTTCTACATCAAATAGAACCAGATGAAATCATTTGTCTATTGTAAAATGATAAAAATGACAAACACATGCAAACATAGACATAGGGGTGCTAACGGAGACATCTGGGATAGCTTGGTTGTTTCTGAGCAGTGCTGATCATCCAGCATGTAATCCACCAATTAAAACGTGTCTCCCAGCCAGTGAGTCAAAGGCACCTGGTGGTCTTCCCCGACGTCAGCTAGGCTGAAGTCACACCTGTCTGAGTCAGAACCCAGATGACCCCCCCCCCCCAGTGCACCTCTTAGGAATCTAACTGGCAGCTCATTCTTGGGATGCTATGCATTTGTTTTTAATGTTTTAATGAAGTGGTGGTGGGAGTTTGCTGACAGGGAGGGGTGAGTCACAAACACAGTGGCACTCACCTGCATATATCTGATCTGCAGCGTGGGAAAGGCAAAGCAGCGCAAGTAAGAGGTCATGTTTATCATGCATGAGAGACAGCCGATGTCAGGACGATTAGGAAGACGTAATGGAAAAACTAGTCAAAGACGATAACATGAGAGAAATGGCCTCATTCTTTGTTTCCTCCTCCAATAGCTTTTTGTACGTTATAGATGAGAGAATAAAGCAACAATACTCGTAGTAAATTGCAATGAGCTCTATTGATCACAACTGTATATAGCCTGGTTCAGAGCATAATGAGAGGAATACGTTGCCATGAAAGAGTGGAGCAGTCTCTGAACTGGCCTGTCTCAGTTTGCATCCTCATCATTTTGAACGGTATCACATTTTGCCCATTTACACAATGAGGGTACCGTGATTCTTCTCAAAGGATTGAAATCTAGAACCACTTTCAACCGTTTGCATTTCAGGCAGCAAACACCTCCGGTGGCGTGCAAACGAATGGCCAAAAGTTGAATGGTTTCAAAGAGAAATGATGATCACTACTGATGCAGTTTTATTTTAATCAATAATAATAAATAATATCCAGAGTGATGCATAATTCTCACCATGGGTTGTCGTACTTCCACCTTAATGATGTCCTCGTAGATGTCATCCCCGTCGTCGTCGCACGGCACGCAGTCGTAGATGTCATCCTCGCCCAAGTCGTGCTCACTGGGGAAACAGGCAAATGAGGATCACAACACAACCTCAAATCAAAGGGAGTGTGTAGCCAAAAGTCTCCAACATTAAACCGCTCCGATGGGCTGAAAGACACCGAGCAGCCAAATCCAAATTTAGCTCTCATGTCCCCTGGCTGACGAGCGCTCTTCTGAGCAAAGGGACAAAGCACCTGATGTCCACCAAACTCAACCAAGTTCTTTATTGAGTGGCATTTCCCTTTAATGTGTTTATGCTGCTTTTGGCACCCACCTAGCTAACTGACCTTTTAATTAGGCAAGCAGCCAGCAGAGCAGAGACAGTTACTGTGGAGAAGGGATGCCTTCTGGGAAAGATCCTCCAGCTCTTGGAAACCCGCAGTGTATCACTCTGTCCTGCGAAAGCAATTACTGTACGGCAAACGTATTGAAGCTGTTGCGACGCCTCAGCAGGAAAACGCTCTGGCAACGGTCCCGTATCAATGTAGTTAATAAACAGGAAGCTTCAGTCTCAAGAAATAAGTGATTAAATACTGCAAATAAGGGTCTTAAGAGATGCATGCTAAATAATAGAGGGCCGGCGATTTAAGCTGTACGGGCTGGTGCTTGTTTGTTTAAGTGAAAATTCAATTGAGCTCAACTGATCTTATGTCGGAGGCAGAATAATGCTCATGTATCATGTTGCCATGGATACAGTGATTTTAACTCTCAGCCAATTGTGTACCACGGATGCAGAATGAGCAGTAAAGCTCTTGGTTTGCAATGCAGCCCTGGATAGACGGACAACTTCCATTGAATTACATTGATGCTGCTTGGAAGTAAGAATAACTCTGCAGAGTTATGGCCACATATTTGAAATGGAAATGGAGATAAACTTTCAAAAGGTATAAGTGAGCCGGACACTGTGTATCCCGTCTGTATGTTCTGGTCTATGTTATGTAAGACGAGCTTTATCCTTATGTCCTTGAGCAGGATGCTGGAAGGCTACCAGCCCAAAGGAAACTGATTGTTGCTGTGATGTGGTTCTAGTGGGGGTTCTGGAAAATAACATTTCTCTTCTTGGATGAAAAGCAGCTCAAATGCATCAGAAAGTGATCTAGTTTTCTGTTTGAGTATTCCATGAGCGTAATCCTCTGCTCTACCTCCATTATTAATGGGGCCCACAGCCTGGCTGTCCCGCCACAAAGGACATTTTGAGTGTTTTAGTGTTCTGGGGACTTTTTGAGAGATCCTGTGCCCTGGGGAGCTCCAAGAATGTCTTACTGAACTTTAAATAACCCTTTTTTTTTTTTTTTTACCTGTGCCGAGGAGGTTATGCTTTCAGCTGATTCCATTTGTCTGTGGACTGTCAGGATTAAATCCTACAGGTTTCAAAAACTGGCAGTAAACAGCACTATATTTGCTGTTGTAAAACAAACACATAATGTCGCAAATAATTATTTAATGATTTCAATTAAATTACATCAGTCAACATTTACCTTTTGCTGGGAGAGGAGGGAGTTCTACAACAAGGTTCTGCCAGTTTGAAAACATTTTATGGCTGAAAATTTAAATTATGTTGGGATTTTAAATATTTCATAATTTCTGCATATTCTAAAAGGCTGACAGGCCTGGAAAAATATTGGTAATTAGATTTTCTCAGTTGCTAAATGGATGTATATGTACAACCTTCCCAATCCACAATTCCTGTTAAAATATTCCCTTTTTTACAGTCTATATGAAAGGGGAATGAAAAAAAAAAACAGCTTCAATCAAATTTTCTTTGTAGTTATCGTGTTCATACAGGCCTTGTTTGAAGTTCTAATTGGGGTGCCATGTTTGACCCTCACCAATGTGCTTGTTCCTTTATTAAGT